>NC_043019.1:32455300-32480300 GCF_006345805.1 Octopus sinensis | reverse complement strand
CTTCTTTCAGTTTCCATCTAACAAATCCACTCACAAGGCTTTGGTCAGCCTGAGGCTATAGTAGAAGACACTTGCCTATGTTGCCACACAGTGGGACTGAACCCAAAACCATGTGGTTGGTAAGCAAGCTATTTGCCACACAGCCACTCCAGCACCTATTTTTTTAAGCAACACCCAGAGTGTATCAAGATTGATGAAGAACTGTTTGAAAAGCATTGTCAAAGAAATAAAGAAGATAAATGGCTACAACAAAAAAACCTGCCAAATCTAACCAAGGCCTTTACTGGCCATAAGATGTGGCTGATGTCAACAATTGTTTCATCCCAAATTGGTTTTGCCAGCTATCAAAGTTGTTGTTGTTGTTTGTTCCTTCTCGAGCCATGCCTGGCTCATAAGGGCCGGTTTCCTGGTTTCTTGGCGTATAGGTTCTCCACCTGGATGGGACGCCTGTCCGTCGCAGGTGAGCTGCAAGATGCATAAGGAAAGAGTGAGAGAAAGTTGTGGCGAAAGAGTCAGCAGAAGTTCGCCATTACCTTCTGCCGGAGCCTTGCGGAGCTTAGGTGTTTTCGCTCATAAACACACACATCACTCAGTCTGAGATTCGAACCCGCAATCCCTCGACCGCGAGTCCGCTGCTCTAACCACTAGGCCATGTGCCTCCACAGCTATCAGAGGCCCCAGCATAAATGAGAAAGCGCAAATGAAGAAAGAAAGAAATACTCTACTCGAAAATGCAGGGGAGCTGACACTACAAGAAGGAGACTTAAACAGAGTATAGAAATTTATTACAAGTCCAGCCACATGACAACTTGTAACAAATTATGAAATGTTATAGCCACAAACAACCATAAGATGTTTGCTTCTTCAATTTAATCTAGAAATTTGTTTTAAATAGAAAGTGTGAAATCAAATACTAAAATTGAATTTTATATTTTTTTTTGTTATTAATTATTTTAGATATTAGGAAGTTGTCAGACGTGTCCTATGAGAATATCTGTGTCTATATTTTATATCTGTGGGTGTGTGTGTGTATATAATATATTATATATCTATATATATATATATATATATATATATATATATATATACGCATATATATACAATATACACACATATATATTATATATTATGTATATATATACATACACACAAACATATATTATTATATATATATACACACACAATATATTATTATATTATATAATATAGTATATATATAGAGAGAGAGAGAGAGAGAAAGAGAGAGAGAGGAGATGTATGTACATATATATCTATACATATATACATACATATAAATTATATTGAGAGAGAGAGAGATGTACATATATACATATATATCTATACATACACACACATACACATATATGTACATATATATGCACATACACACATACATATGTATATATATATGTATATATATATATATGTGTGTGTGTGTATATATATATATTAATGCTTTTTCTTGTACTACAATAAAAGTTATTTTACATTAGACTGAAGGATTATTCAATACATTTTTGTAGAATAGAAATTCATAATTCTTTTACAAGAACAGTGTTGAACAGTGGCTCTTGAAGTTATATAGTGACCATCACAGTCTATGCAGACCAAAACTTCAGAGTCGCTGTCAAATTTACATAAGATGTGGGTTCATATCCCAAAGTTGGATTTTGACGTGTTCATTCGAAGTTTTTTTCCACCCAAAATTTACTTGCTATTATTTATAGCTTTTGCTCTTTCCAGATCCACTGTTCCCCCCGCAAAATTATTTAATGTTCTATCGAAGAACATATATATTAATATATCTTGTCTGTTGAAAATCCGTATTTTTTACAACTGAAGATGGCACTGTATTTAAATTGATGTAATTTTTGCATTGTTCGATTAAATGGAGCTGCCTGAAACAGTTTTATTGCATTAATACCATTAATACTTATTTTGGTTATATATATATATATATATTATATTAAATCAGAGATAAAACCACTATTAGGCAAATCATACAATGAAAAACTTAAGCCAATACATAAGATTATTTAATTTATATTATTTAAATATATAACAAAATTATTTTAAAAAAATATAATTAATATAACACTACGATCGTTTCATTGATTAAACCTCGCCAAGTTAAATATTTAAACCACCTGATGAATGACTGTAACTCGAAAATTTAAAGAAATTAACAGCCATGAAACGATCGTAGTGTTATATTAATTATATTTTTTTTAATAATTTTGTTATATATTTAAATAATATAAATTAAATAATCTTATGTATTGGCTTAAGTTTTTCATTGTATGATTTGCCTAATAGTGGTTTTATCTCTAATTTAATATAATATAATATTTTACTATAAAATTGGATTCAATCCTAAATCTGATTTTTCCCTGTAAGTTTGGATTTATTCCCTAATATTTATTATATATATATATATATATATATATATATATATATTATGTATGTGTGTATGTATATAGTCTATTTATAGCTGAGACTCGACATCAGCGATTCAGGGGTTTACAGTTACATATCAAAGCACTTATGAAAATCTGATGAGTACCTTGCAACAAAACACTTGGCCCAGTGATCTGACTTCTCAAGTATAAATAAAGCTGTATTATTTCTCTACTTCATGTATTGAATTCTGTTTCTCCCAATTGTATAGAATATCCTACTCTCACTCTCTCTCACTCTCTCTCTCTCTCTCTCTCTCTCTCTCTCTCGCACACACACATGTGTGTGTATGTATAAATAGATGGATACATACATACATACATACATACATACATACATACATACATACATACATACATACATACATACATACATACATACATACATACATACATACATGCATGCATACATATATATGATGGCTGTAAACTCATGTTCTAGTATTGTCAATGCTTGGTCAAAAGTCCCACACTTGTGAAGGCTATGACCAGCCATTTTTGTAATAGATCTTACTTTGTTTCTCAAGCGTTTCCTGTGCATAATGATCTTTTATAGAGGGAAAAGGATTTTCACAAATCCAGTCCCACTCTCCAAACATGGACAACATAAACTCAAAACAAAACAGCTAGTCTACATCATCGAATATCGTCAGTATTGTAGGTTTTCTCTCAGCTTCCTTCTCCTAGAGAGATACTCTGACAACAAAAGAGGAGCCTCCCACTCCCAATGGGCCAACTGCACACCTGGACACCAGCCCAGGTATTTCCACAGCCCCGCACATACATACATGCATCCATACACATGTACACATATTGTTGGATGGCCTTTGACTGCTCATTAGCGCGCTTCAGCCTTTTGACAGGTCTTCTTTTTTGTCCTGCAGGGTCTCCGACAATCGCCCTCACCAAGCAAGCTTGATGGGGTTGCCAGTTTAGTCGCCAATGACTCAACCATTCGTTTTAATACAATGATTGTACTGGGTTACATGTTACCAGGAACGCCAGAGAGCAACCTAACATATATACATATATACGTCCATACATACATATATACATACATATATATACATCCATACATACCCACATACATACATATAATGCATGTATGAGGGGCAAAGGTATGTACCATAATAGAGGTCAGCTGCCGTACAGTTATAAATATGTCTTGGAAAATCAAAGAAAAAGAAAATATCTATGGACAACTGCTTTGAAACCTCCAGCTTCTATTTCCAGACTATGAATTCATATTCATTCCAATAATAATTGGAGCACTGGGTTTTGTTATTTAACGCTTAAAAGAGAATCTAGATAAACTGGGATTTTCAGAAAGAGAAATCGACCAGCTGATTTGTACATCACAAGTACAACCTGTGAGTGGAACTGTAAAAATATGCAAGACTTTTCTCAAGTTTCAAATGTAAATTTGTCTGTGTTAACTACATCCCAAAGATGGAGCCTTGTATCTTTTGTGGAAACAAGCTCCATCTTCAGTGGAAGATTTATAATAATTAAAAAAACAGAAGAGATATACATCCATACATACATTCATACATAGTACAACTCATACTCGCATGGAAAACAGGCATTAAATGATGACGATGATGATGTCATATATGTGCGCACACACACACACATATATATATACTTACACACTCACACACACACGCACACACACACATATGTACATATATAAGCATATTTATCTATCGTCTTTCGCTTACATACATATAAAAAGAGATAGATAGATAGCTAGATAAACACATATATACATACATATGAACGTATTTGTTATATATATACACCTATATACATATATAAATGCATGTGTGTATGCGTGCGTGTGTATGAGAAAAACAAAATTCTGTAGTTTAAGAACAAATTAGTTTGGGGAGATTTATCAAAAGGTTTACGAAAACAGTTCCAGAACACCACCATCACCACCACCACCACTACCACAACCACTACCACCACCATTACTACCACAACCTCTACCACCATCATCACCACCACCACTACCACCCCACCACTATCACCACCACCACACCTCTTGAGAATTGCATGAAAGGTTTACCTTTTTCCTTCTTTATCCCCACCTTTTCTGTATTTTTTTTGTTTTTTTTTCCTTTGTTGTTTTTTTCAGCAGTACTATATATACATATACATGATTCATACATGGGACAGCACCTTTCTCAAGAAATTAGTTTCTAAGAACAGCAAAGCAACAAGAAACACACACACACATATTCACACATATGCACACACCTGAAATCATTGTATTAAAACAAAACAAAAAAAAAATAGTCTATCATCCTGTGGTAGCGGCACCTAAAAAAAAATAGCTTTCACCCTATTTTTAAATGCTCCAACAATTATTTTTTTCCTTTTTTCTTTTTGCTTTCTGCTGAACTTTTTATTATTATATGCATCAGTGCAAGTTAATATTGAAAGGTAAAAAAAAAATATCTAAAAAAAACTATAAAAAAAACTACCAAAAAAAACTACAAAGAAAAGAAAGGAGGCACATGGAAGGTTTCCATCATTTATTGTTCTTGAAACAGCTGCAATATAATCTTCTGGAATATTTCAAAGTCTTCATCTTCTTGGAGAGAAGAACGGTTAGTTTGTTCCAGAAGAAGGATGTACTGATCATGATACTACCTGTTTCTTACTTCCCATCAGAATCGAATGTCTCACTTGTTTGTCTGAAACCCTATCCTCGGTTTTCTCTGTTCCTGGTTTTATTCAATGCTTTCCATTTCTCCGGATTTCCTCAAATTTTCCTAATTATCTCTTCTGAAATAATTTTTCAATGCAAAGACTGCATTGTTATCAATTTTCAAATATCAAATATGTGTCTTTCACTTTGCTTCATTCATTTTTCTTATTCTTTGTTTTAGGGTTTGTTTGGTTTGGCGGTGGGGTGGGGAGTTTTTCTTAAAATTTTTTTGTCAATCATTTCGATTGATATTTATATTATATTATTTTATCATTTTGTTATTTGAATTTTTTTGACATTTTTAATTACAAAATTTACTGCTTGACACAAATTCAGTAACACATCCTTGGAAAATTTTTGGCAATTATTAATAAGACACCAAAATAAAAAAAAAAAATCATAAAAGATGCAAATTTTTCAAGGTGAAGATATTGGAGTTAGAGTAAGTGGTTGTTTTAGTTTAACCCTTTCGATACCAACCTGGCTGAAACTGGCTCTGAAATATACAAATGTCTTGCTTTCAAAAGCTCTGAATTAAAATTTTCCACCAAACCTTAGACACCATTTATACTCCTAACACTAGCTTAATGATAACCAAGTTATTTTACTAAATTCTTCATTATATTCATAATTAGTGGAGGTGCAATAACCCAGTGGTTAGGGTAGCGGACTCGCAGTTGCAGGATCGCGGTTTCAATTCTCAGACTGGGCGTTGTGAGTGTTTATTGAGTGAAAACACTTAAAGCTCCACGAGGCTCCAGCAGGGGGTGGTGGCGATCCCTGCTGTACTCTTTCGCCACAACTTTCTCTCACTCTTTCTTCTGTTGGCCTGCTCACTTAGCCAGCGGGGTGGCGTCATTTGAAGGCTAAAACAATGTGAAGCGCATTGTAACCAGCGATGTGTAGCAACATCTGATAGCCTGGTCGGGGACGGTGATCACGGTGATTTATAATTAATTGAAAGAAACACAGAGCATCTCAGCAGAAAAATGGTAACAGAAGGGTTAAAGATGAAGTAATATCAATGTTGTGTAGGTTTAAGAGGACATCAGTTCATAATGAAATTTCTTTAGTCACTTGACTGCTAAAAATCCCAAATTTAATTTGCTTTGCGGGAAGGACTGTTTTAACAAAGTCGCATGTTGTCCTTACCTTCGAAATGCAGAATAGATAAAACAGGGGACAACTGATGAAGGAATGTTCTTTATGTTGCATTCTCATTTCTCATTGTGTCTATGCTTTTTTGATTTCCTGTACCCATATATGCATGTATATATACATATATATATGTAGGTATGTACACATATGTATGTATATATGCATATATTTATATATTATTTATATAGGAGTGGCTGAGTGGTAAGTAGCTTGTTTACCAACCACATGGTTCCGGGTTCAGTCCCACTGTGTGGCACCTTGGGCAAGTGTCTTCTACTATAGCTTCGGGCCAACCAAAGCCTTGTGAGTGGATTTGGTAGACGGAAACTGAAAGAAGCCCGTCGTATATATGTATATATATATATATATATGCATGTGTGTGTTTGTGTATCTGTGTTTGTCCCCCTAGCATTGCTTGACAACCGATGCTGGTGTGTTTATGTCCCCATTACTTAGCGGTTCGGCAAAAGAGACTGGTAGAATAAGTACTGGCCTTACAAAAGAATAAGCCGCGGGGTCGAGTTGCTCAATTAAAGGCGGTGCTCTAGTATGGCCACAGTCAAATGACTGAAACAAGTAAAAGAGTATATATGTATGTATGTATTTGCTATAAACTTTCATCATCTGACACAAGATCACCTCCTCCAATGTCCCCCCCTCCCTTTTCGCAGAATCTTTGTCTTGCAAGTTACTTGGTGACCCTGCCAGTGCTGATGCCACTTAAAAAGCACTCCATCCACTCTGCTGGGTGGTTGGTGTTAGGAAGGGCATCCGACTATAAAAAATCCCTGCCAAAGCAGACACAGAAATCTGGTGCAGGTCCCTGTCAAACCGTCCAACCCATGACAGCATAGAAGACAGATGTTAAACAGTGATGATGATGATGATGATGATGATGATGATGTAGATAGATAGAAAGACAGATAAATATACAGACAGACACACAGACATATGTATGATGCCTTGGCGGCGAGCTGGCAGAATCGTTAGCACACCAGGCGAAATGCGTAGCCGTATTTTGTCTGCCGTTACGTTCTGAGTTCAAATTCCGCCATGGTCGACTTTGCCTTTCATCCTTTCGGGGTCGATAAATTAAGTACCAGTTACGCACTGAGGTCAATGTAATCGACTTAATCCGTCTGTCTGTCCTTGTTTGTCCCCTCTGTGTTTAGCCCCTTGTGGGTAGTAAAGAAATAATATGTATGATGCTTTTACAGTGTAGACTAGATGCTTTTACAATTTAGACTGGATGCTTTTCACATGGTACCAGCACTGTATATATATATAAATATATGTATATATGGAAAGGCATTTGGAAGGGCATCTAGCAGTAAAAACCATGCCAAAACTAACCTCGCCTGTGCTTGTGCCGCATGGAAAGCACTCGGTCCATTCTGCTGGGCTAGTGTTCATCAGAGTCATCTGAATAATAAAGGATTAGATGTTTCTGTTGGCACACTTATTGTAAATGAGCAAGGAAAATTTAATTGATTAGAATTAATCCCATTTAAAAATTACTCCGCATTACTGGAGGCATTAATTCATAATTCTGAACAAGAAGGACAAGGGAGATAATCCTGAAATGTTTACTAAGTGCTTGCTGTTAAACCAGTTCATTGCCCTAGCAACAAAACACCACTACAACTAATGATAATAATAATAATAATGATGATGACGATGATGATGGTGATGGTAACAATAATAATAATAATAATAATAATAATAATAATAATGATAATAATAATAATAATAATAATGATAATAATAATGATAAATATATGGTTTTTAACCTGCTTTTATTATGCATTTTGTCATCTGTCAAATTGAATAAAGCAAATACTAAAAGATGAGAACAGTGTGAAAATAACAACCACAACAGTAACAATAGCAACAACAATATTCACAAACTCTGAATTCAAATAATAATAATAATAATAATAATAATAATAAAAATAATAATAATAATAATAACAATAATGATAATAATAATAATAATAATAATAAAAATAATAATAATAATAATAATAATAATAATAATAATAATATCTTAAAAAATAAAATAACTTGTTGTTGTTATTATTTTTATTTTTATTGTCATTATTATTTTTATAATATTGTACATCTGTTCAGAGGAAGAAAAAAAAAACAGGCTTTGGTGCTAAAAAATATCATTCAATTAATGGAAAATGTGTAATTTGTGTTTTTGTGTTTGTTATTCCATAACTTCCACTTGAAAAAAGAGAGATAAGCGGGAAAAAAAAAAGATAAGAAGAAAGAACACTCCCCCCACCCACCCCACCCCACCCAGGCGGCGACGGCGGTGGCGGTGGAATTAGTGGTGTGGTAGTGTTTTGGTAATGGCGATGGTGGTGGTGGTGGTGGTGGTGTCGGCAGCTTTTGTGGTGGTTGTCATATATGTAACGATGGTGGTGATGTAGTGGTGGTTGATGGTGTGGTGTTGTTGGTGGTAGTGATGGTGGTAGTGGTGATGGCAGTGGCGGTGGCAGTGGTGGTGGTGATGGTGGTGGTGGTGGTGGTGGTGGTGGTGGTGGTGGTGGTGGTGTGGTAGTGATGGCGGTGGCAGTGGTGATGGTGGTAGTGATGGTGGTGGTGGTGGCGGTGGTGGTGGTGGTGGTGGTGGTGGTGGTGTGGTGGTGTGGTAGTGATGGCGGTGGCAGTGGTGATGGTGGTTGTGATGGTGGTGGTGGTGGCGGTGGTGGTGGTGGTGATGGTGGGGTTATCAGGGTGAAAAGGCGTACACATGTTTTTTTTTAAATTTTTTTTTTGCTCACATTTATATTTGTTTATTTAACAATGCCTGGCTGGCTGGCTGGCTGGCTGGCTGGCTGGCTGGCTGGCTGGCTGGCTGGCTGGCTGGCTGGCTGGTTGCCTGGTGAGCTGGCTAGTTAGTTTAGGTGAATTAGTATGTTTATTTCGCTACAGTTGTCATCGTCATCATCATCTTCGTTGAGGCTGGTGTTGCTTTCATCATCATCATCATCATCATTACAATCAAGGTCATCGTAGTGGTCATCATCATCATCATCGTGGTTCTCATCCTTGTCCTTGCACTGTTTTATCCTCTGTAATAAGAACTAGAGATGATGGCCACCACACATAGTATAGCTGGTCCTGGTTGAGCTGACTGCTATTTCTAGCGTAGGAGGTCAACTGTTGTGCACAGAAGAAGACAATGAAATCTATTGAGATTTTTGACAACAACTTTTACAGTTGACTGTGTGATAAGAAGCTTGCTTTCAAACCACATGGTTCCAGGTTCAATCCCACTACTATTGCTTTGGGCCAATCAAAGTCCTATGAGTGGATTTGGTAGACAGAAACTGAAAGAAGCCCTTCGTGTGTGTGTGTGTGTCTTTGTGTTATGTTTGCCCCTCCCCCCCATCACTGCTTGACAACCAGTATTGGTGTTTTTATGTCCCCATAATCTAGCAGTTCAGCAAAAGAGACCAATAGAATAAGTACCAGGCTTAAAAAGTAAACCCTGGGGTCAATTTGTTCGACCAAAAACCCTCCAAGGCGATGCTCCAGAATGACCGAATAAACACACTCATTATATATTCATTCTTCACTCATTTATTACTGTTCTTATGCGGAGGCGCAATGGCCCAGTGGTTAGGGCAGCGAACTCATGGGATCATGGTTTTGATTCCCAGACTGGGCGTTGCAAGTGTTTATTAAGCGAAAACACCTAAAGCTCCACAAGGCTCCAGCAGAGGATGGTGATGAACCCTACTGCACTCTTTCACCACAAATTTCTCTCTTTCTTCCTGTTTCTGTTGTACCTGTATTTCAAAATGGCCAGCCTTGTCACGCTGAATCTCCCCAAGAACTACGTTAAGGATACACGTGTCTGTGGAGTTCTCAGCCACTTACACGTTAATTTCACGAGCATGCTCTTCCGTTGATCAGATCAACTGGAACCTTTGTTACCATAGCCAACAGAGTGCCATGACTGTTCTTATTCTAACTCATATCCATTGTCCGGAAATCTTTCATCACACATCTGTGACCTCTTCAGTAACACCTTCCATCCTCATGTATGCTCCTGCTCCACTTAGTCCATTAATACTTTCGTTACTATAAATGACAAATGTTGAGAGAGTTTGGATGTTATTGTTCTTTGTGTGATACTTTTTGGTTATCTTACCCCCATTAAAATACTGGGTTATCTCCTCATGCTTTACGAGAAATATCAATACTTTTGGTTGTCTCCCTCAATTAAAAGCATTATTTAACCATTAATAAAACAAAAAAAAAGAAAGTGAAATTATGAAGCCTTATATTGAATCTGATAACATTTTTATAACAAATCATACCATTCCTATTGAAGGGACCAAAAGTCAAAAATCTGTTGAAGTATTGAATCAAAAGGATCTAACTCTTTTAATCCAATCTCTTGTCACCACATAAACTCAATTTTTTAGAGGGGAGATAACCCAGTTTTTTAATGGCAATTTTTTAATGGGGGTGAGATAACCAAATAGTACCCTTAGTGTAATTATCATCGTGTTCAAAAAGTTAACTGCTAATCATTGTGTTTCTGATAATTGATTATGTTGAAGTTAGCCTGGTTCAGCCACTGCTTGTGCCTTGCTCACTGCACATCTGCTGTGTCATCTCATGCTCTCTCTGCTACATCCTAAAGCTCTCTATCTAGTGGTCACATGTGTGTTGATTCTATACTGATTGAGGGTCTCAGAAAGGAGCATGCCGTAAGTGAAGTCTTAATTGGACAGATTTTGTTTATCACATGAGTAACATTCCAGCGAATCATGACACTGCCTGATTGCTGGATATTCCCAGTACAATGACACTACACCCCTTTCACTATAGATATCTGTCTTCATCATTCCAAAGCTTGATCACTTACATAAATGGATGTTTTCATACCATATGTTTTGGCATACAAGTCAAATACTTATACCAAAATTTACAGCCAGGGAAACATAGATCAACTTATACACCAAGACATCTTAGGAAGACCAAAAACACCATGTAAAATGCAGCAGGATTTAGAAAGATAATGATGATGTTTGAATGTTTACGCCACATGTTTACATGGTATCCAATGTTGGCTTATATGCTGGAAAATACAGTAAACTAAACTTAAACCCAATTGGATGCAGTGATCTGGTTTTTAGGGGTTTTTGTTTCTTCATATTTTTATATTTCCTTATATGGTAATCCCTCACCTCATGCATCACAACCATGTGTGCAATAATATGAATATGGTGATCTTATATCAAGATAAACAGCACATGACCTTGCAGGTGGGGCCCAGTTAGAATTTTCTTCTGGTCGAGTAACCCATCCCGCTCTAAAGGTCCCTGAATAAGGGTTGTTTAAGGATGTTGAACGAAACACCCATGTTTCCAGAGGTGAATTATTCAAACCCCAAAGAATCCCTGTCAACACATGGCTATGATGCTCCCCCATTATTTCTGCTCGCGATCAGAGATGCATATATCGTCAGCCACTAACGGACATGCTCAATTGGTTATGGTCAAACAACTGACAAGCAAATCTGATAATTATTATTATTATTATTATTATTATTATTATTATTATTATTATTATACATGTGTTTGTTTTGGTAATAGGACTGGAAAGAACCAATTTTATTTGTGAAAAATTTTGGGGCTACTTTTGCAACCACTTTCCATTGGCTGGGTCGAATCAGAATTGTTTGACCTGTCATTTTTTTTTTCTTTCAGATTAGTTCGGAGGTGTTTAGAGGGGTGGGGCAGAATACATCACCTAAAATCTAAGTAAAGTTGATTAACTTTGTAAAGGAAAAGAGTGGTTCGATAGGAAACCGAGGGGGCTAACATTGTATGTTGTTGCTGTTGCTGTTGTTGTTTTCATAGATGATGTTGTCGGCGGTGCAGGAAGCGGTATAGTCAACACCATTTACATTCAAGAAAGAAAGGTTTTAGGGAGAGGCAATGAGAAGTTCATTAGCCAAGGCTGCGGTAGTGGTGGTGCTGGTAGTGGTACTGGTGCTATTGCTGGTGATCGTGACAGTGGTGATTGTGGTTGTCGTAGTAATGGTTGTGGTTGTGGTGGTTGTTGCTGTTCTTGTTGTGGTGGTGCTGCTGGTAGTGCTGGTGGCGGAGGTGGTGGTGGTGGTGGTAGTGGTGGTGATTGTGCTTGTGGTGGTAGTGGTGATGGTAGTGGCAGTGGTGATTGTGGTGGTGGTGGTGGTGGTGGTGGTAGCTGTGGTGATTGTGCTTGTGGTCATGGTTGTGATGGTGATGGTTGTGGTAGTTTTTGTTGTTGGGGTGGTGGTGGTGGTAGTGGTGGAGGTGTTGGCGGTGGTGATGGCGGTGACTGTGGTTATGGTGGTTGTTGTGATGTTTGTGGTTGTTGTTGTGGTGGTAGTTGTTGTTGCTGGTGGTGGTGGTGGTGGTGGTGGTGGAATTCTTTGAAGCAAAGCACAGTTAATTTCACCTCGGAAAACAAAAAAAAAGAAACACAGAACAAAAAATAAAACTAAAATCCAGTAGTTGTCATTTCGTTGACTGAAGCCTGTCTTCAAGAACTGACCTTATCATTGGCAGCATCTGGTTTCCTCCTAATCCGATCAGCATTGAGCCATGCAACACTCTACCACTACAGCTCGTGCTATTATTTGCTAGTATATAGACGTGGCAGAGATCCCAACAGAATCACACCAAGCTAATGTTACAGCCACTACCACTAACTACTGCTGCTACTACTGCTTTTCCTACTTTTCTACACTGCTGCTTCCAGAACCTACAAAAGTTCCAGTTTTCAATTTGATTCAGCAAACAACTCAGGCCTTTGATGTCTTAAGCTTGTGTCAACAAACATGTTTTCACCCTCAAATGAATATCTAAAGAGCATATGATTAATCATAAGCCACCCAACGATAAAAAAAAAAAGACCCACAGAAATAACAACAACAACAACAACAACAACAACAACAACAATAATAATAATAATAATAATAATAATAATAATAATAATAATAATAAATAATAATAATAATAATAATGATGATTGCGATCATGATCGTGATGATAATGATGATCATGATATGGAATTGGAAGAAGGCTCAGGGCTGAGTGCCCTTTTTTCTTTTTTGATTCCCTGTATTATGTGATTGATGAGTGAACCCACTGCCACCTGTCTGCCTCTTCTCCTATGTTGTAGGTGGTGGGGGGGGCATCAGTTCTGGAACCGACCACTTCTTCTTCTTCTTCAACTTCTTCTTCTTCTTCTTCTTCTTCTTCTTCTTCTCTTCTTCTTCTTCTTCTTCTTCTTCTTCTTCTCCTCCTCCTCCTCCTCCTCCTCCTCCTTCTACTTCCACTATTCTTCTTTTTCCTCCTCCTCTTCTCCTCCCTCCTCTTCCTCCTCCGATTTTTCTTCCCCCTCCTCCTCCTCCTCGTCTTCTTCCTTTTCCCTCTTCTCTTTCTCCCCACCCCTACATTCAACATGCTAAAATAAGAATCAGTTTTTTTCGTGGTTTGGGATTTAACTCCTATTTCTAGCATGTTGGAAAACCACTTACTGGCCTTTCTTTACATGTATAATTTTTATGCACACATATAACATATTAATATTTGAAGTCTACAGACATTTTTACTCATGCAGGCGACTGGTAAACATTAATATTTAATTTTTATCCTATATTTTTAGATTTATATATATATATATATATATATATGTTAATAAAATAGAACATATGCATATATATAAACATATATGTACGTACCTACCTCTACATGTACATATACACGCATATATGTGTACAGGACACCAAAAAGACGTCGAACACATAGAGAGACGAAACACATAGACACAAACCAAGGAACAAGACAAGCAAAAAAAAAAAAAACAAAAGAGAGATACAGGACAATAAGCACAACGAAAAATCCCCTTCTTCAGTCGCTAAGATTTCATCTACTAAACGTTTCGAAGGATAAAAGCGAGACGTATACTTCGAAGAAAACTTCCTTCCCGCGAAAAGCAAATCAATTAAAATTCTGAGATCTTTTCGCAGAGGGGTAAAAAAAAGCAAGACGGTAACGACAGTACAAACATATAAACAGTAAAAAATATATATATAAACAGTGGAAAAATAAATATATAACAGTGAGAGACAGGACAAGGAGAACAAGATAGAAGGGCTGTTAACGCCAGACGAAAAAAGTATTGCAAACGCTGGATTATCGTGGACGACGAGAGAGAGAAAATGTGTCGACCAGTAGCCTTACAAGGCGGGCGAGAAAAGACAGGATAGCAGTTACGACGGAAGTATTGTCGCAGATGGACGACGGGAATGGGGGAGGAGGAGCAAGAGGAAGAGAGAGAAGAAGGGGAATATATATATATATATATATGCTTTATTAATAAAGCATAATACTCTACCTCTGGTATTCGAGTACTATTTTTTCCCACCTTGTTTTACATTTATGTGCTTACTCTGGCATATATATATATAAATATATATATATATATATATATATAGATATATATATACATACTTAAGAAATAATCCTTAAAAGCGGTGCCACCTAACTGGCGTGCGTGTCGGTGACACGTAAAAAGCACCAACCGATTGTGGCCGCTTGCCAGCCTCCTCTGGCCCCTGTGCCAGTGGCACGTAAAAAGCACCCACTACACTCACAGAGTGGTTGGCGTTGGAAGGGCATCCAGCTGTAGAAACACTGCCAGATCAGACTGGAGTCTGGCGCAGCCTCCTGGTCGAACCGTCCAACTCATGCTAGTATGGAAAACAGCCGTTTAACGATGATGATGAATATATATATATATATATATATATATATATATACACACACATTTATACATACATGCATGCATACATATATATGTACATAAGTTAGAGACAAAAACTATATTTGTTTTTCTCTCATAGTCATCTTACAGCTTTCATCAGTCTCTGTCTCTCCCCCTCTGTTTCTCCCTCCCTCTCTCTCTCCTCTCTCTCTCGCCCCTCTCCTTCTCCCTCCCTCTCTCTTACCCTCTTTCTCTCTCTCCTTTTGACACTTCTCCATGAAGCACACACACATACACACACATAACACATTCTTATACACAAACACATCACACACACATACACACACACCCAAACACTCACATAACCGCCCCCCACACACACACACAAACACATACATCTACATACAAGCAAACACACATTTCCTGTTAATGCTATTTCGGTATTTGTCAAAGCTATTAAAACCAATTAGATTTTGTTGTGTGCCAAGAGAAGTCTCTCTCTCTCTACCTGAGCTCCAGATATTTAGCTAGCTGGCAAAACTATTTATTGCATTCTGTGTCTCCTTGTTGAAACAACAAACAAACGTTTGTTTTTAGTCCAACTCTAACAGACTTACAGAATCGAATTGACTCCCTCGCATCACAATTCTTGCTTCTTTTCTTCTTCTTCTTCTTCTTCTTCTTCTTCTTCTTCTTCTTTCCAACGTGGAGGTGCAATGGCCCAGTGGTTAGCGCAGTGGACTTGCGGTCGTAGGATCAGGACTTATACGTTGTAAGCGTAGTACTTATTCTCTCGGTCTCTTTTGCCGAACCGCTAAGTTACGGGGACATAAACACACCAGCATCAGTTTTGAAGTAATGGTGAGGGGGACAAACACAGACACACAAATATATACACACGCATACATATACATATACATACACACAACATATCATATATATTCTTCCCTTCTTTCCTGAGCGTCCAATAATACTTTATTTGTTCCACATCCTTGCGTTGTTGTCTTTTTGTTTTCTGGTTTGGATTAACTTTATATATATCTATATATATATATATATATATATACATATATACGACAGGCTTCCTTCAGTTTCCATCTACCAAATCCACTCACAAGGCTTTGGTTGGCCTGAGGCTAGAGTAGGAGACACTTGCCCAAGGTGCCACAAAGTGGGACTGAACCTGGAACCATGTGGTTGGTGAGCAAGCTACTTACCATGCAGCCACTCCTGCATCGAAATGTACTAGATGTAAGTTGTGAAGGCACATGGCTCAGTGGTTAGATCATCGGGCTCACAAACACGAGATAGTGAGTTCAGTTCCTGGACCAAGCAAACACTTCATTTCACGTTACTTTGGTCCACTCAGCTGCCAAAAGAGAATAGTCCTGGAATGGACAGGCTTCCCATCCCAGTGGAGAATATTAACACCATGAAACCAACAAACCAGCCCTTATGAGTCGATATGAGTCAAAAAGGTAGCTTTGCTATCAGTCGGAAGCTGTGCATCACAATATTGCATTATCAGTAAATATCGTAGTTTATCATGAATATATTTTACGAAAATTCATGCTTAAGAAATAAATTCACAAAAATGAAAAAATTTGAAACAATATTTGATAAAATTTCTATATTTCATAACAATGTTTTAATAACAGCATGACTGTGTAGTCTTATGTAAATATCAAAAGGGGTGGGGGGCGAGGTTGGAATGCTTAGGGTTATGTTTCATTGTTGTTGTTGTTGTTGTTTATATGAGCAGTTTGATTTTTGTGAGAGATTCATCTGCTATTTCTAGCAGATCAGTGACCATATAGAGGCCCTCATGTTGCTTCATGGTAGTGGTGGAGACAGTGGCCATGGCAGTGGGCATGATGATGATGATGAGGAGGAGGAGGAGGACGGGAAGGAGGGGAAGGTGGGGAGAGGACAGGGAGGGCCGGGAGAAGAGGGTAGGGCGGGGAGAGGAGGGGAGGGCAGGGAGAGGAGGGGAGCTGGGAGAGGAGGGGGGAGGGAGATAGCAATGGTAGTGGTGGTGGGTTTGACGATGATGATGATGAGGAGGAGGAGGAGAGAAGGAGGATTGTTATGATGATGATGAATGACAATGATAGTGATTATAGGAATGATGATGAGGGAGGAGGAGGAGAAAAGAGGAGAAATAGGATGATGATGATGAAGATGATGATGATGAGGATAACAACGATGATGACGACAAGAATGAAGATGAGGAGGATGTGGAAGAATTATATATATACTCTTTTTACTCTTTTACTTGTTTCAGTCATTGACTGCGGCCATGCTGGAGCACCGCCTTACATAAATATATTTTTTAAAATTTAAATATTTATTTCAAAACTAAAGATATCATATCACTTGTACTGAAAGATTGTTCATTAGTCGAAATTACTGTGATAAATAAACAATGACAACAACTACAACATCAACATCAACACTGCCCACTCCTCTTCTTCTTCCTCCTCTCGAAATATCACAAGAGGGACGGTTTCTATTTCAGTTTTGAGTTGAACTTTCGGTAGAAAGTGGGTATGTCATCATCATCATCATCATCATCATCATCATCATCAACACCATTATCATTGTTATCATTTAACAGCAAGCAACACCACTAACACCCATTCATCGTCGTCATCATCATCATCATCATCAACTGCGACTATCATCATCAACATCATCAGCAACATCAACACTATCATTATCATCATCTTCAATATCATCATCATCATTATCGTCGTCATCATCATCGTTTTCAACATCACCACTATCGTCATCATCGTTATTATCATCATCATCATCATCATCATTATCATCATCGTTTTCGACATCACCACTACCGTCATCATTGTTATCACCATCATCATCATCATCATCATTTTCAACATCACCACTATCATCGTCATCACCATCATCATCATCAGTATTAACTCTATTATCATCATCGTAACCCATATCACCACAAACCGCCACCACAAAAAACAACACAATCACAATCACCACAACAGCAACAACAACCGTTTTTTGTTGCTTCTTTCTCAAGAATGCTAAATATATATATGTATATATATATATATATATATATAAATAAACCTCGTTTTTCTTTTATTATTTTCTTCTATAATCACAGTTAATCCCAACTTAAGTCCTACAAAATATAAATGAGTTTTGATGAAATGAAGACAGCGCTCTCAAACGAGGGATTAGTGTAGTCTAGGTCTGCTGCAGCTCTTTGTCTACGAGAAGTTTCCCACCGAATCCAGCTTTGAGAGGTCATCCTAGAATTGACCCCACCTTCAATAATTTGCTTCTACGTAATCCTGTTTTTCTGAATAACCCAGTTTTGGGAGATTTGGCCTCTTACCTACTTCATTGTATATTCCCTCAAAGCCCCCAATTCCGTTTGAAAGAGTCTTTCTTTGCCTTGCCAGTGACAAATATATATTATACATAGGCGCAGGAGTGGCTGTGTGGCAAGTAGCTTGCTAACCAGCCACATGGTTCTGGGTTCAGTCCCACTGCATGGCACCTTAAGCAAGTGTCTTCAACTATAGCCTTGGGGCAGACCAAAACCTTGTGAGTGGATTTGGTAGACAGAAACTGAAAGAAGCCCGTCGTGTGTGTATATATATATATATATTTCTAAAAAATCCTGTTATTATCATATCGGACCCGATTTCAGAGTTAGTTCATAAGAACCTTCCCTTCATCAGTGATAAATGCGGCAAAGGAATAAGTGAAATACTTACTTATACCCATGGAAGAAGTGAGCACTAAGTCATGAGCACAATTAAGTACCCCAAATATATCCAAAATAGAAACTCTCCAGCTCATAGCGAGACACGTGCGATTCGAACTAAAAACTCTCGTAAAGTGAGAGAGTTTGGAAGTGAATACTATTAAATTAACATCTAATGTAGGATAAAATTTTTGCGAAAAATTTCTATCAATGGCCAGCATATTAAAAAATACCTTTAAAGGTTAAATTTATAAACAATTTATAAGTAAGAGCAAAAGAAAAATTTTCTAATGCCAAAATATGCCGACAATAGACAACATCAATAACCATGTAATTTATCACTAACAAGCACGTATTTCGAAGAAAGCTGATAGAAATTTCTAAAAAATTCCGTTATTATCATATCGGACCCGATTTCAGAGTTAGTTCATAGGAACCTTCCCTTCATCAGTGATAAATGCGGCAAAGGAATAAGTGAAAGACGGAAGAGCCTATCATATACATACATACATACATACTATATATTATATTAAATATATATATATATATATATATATATATATATATATATAGAATATATGTATGTATGTATATGATAGGCTCTTCCATCGAAGACAGTGTGTGAGATGAAGTGATTTGCTCAAGAACACAACACACCGCCTAGATCATGAGTGCAACACCTTAACCACTAAGCCATGCATCCTCACTATATATGTGCATGTGTGTGTATGTGTGTGTGTGTGAGTGTGTATGTGTGTGTCTGTGTGTGTGTACTCTTCTTGAGTACATATATGTTTGTTTATTTACATAATTGCCTTTATATATATATATGTGTATATACATCATAGACAGACAGACAGACAGACAGACAGAGAGATAGATAGATAAATAGATAGATAGACAGATAGATAGACAGACAGACAGACTAATAGATAGACATACAGTCAGACAAACAGACAGATAGACTGATAGATAATCTATCTCTTTGATCTATCTCTATGTCTGTTTTATCAATCTTTTGTGCCTATCAATCTAGTCAGTCGTAATGGTCCTCCTTGAAAGCCAGCCAACAACCAGGACTTGCAACCTCCTCTCACAGTTAAAGAAACTTGTCTCCATCTTTTAGAAGAGGAGTCAGGCTTTCCTTTAGATGTTCCAAATGTAAACATTTCTGCAAGAATTTCGACAATTTTCATTTCATTGACACAAGCTTATGTTGCTTGTCGTTTTTTATTATTAGCAATGGTGGTGGCAACTGTAGTGGTGGTGGTGGTGGTAATTGTCATCATCATGGTGGTGGTGGTGGCAACTGTAGTGGTGGTGGTGGTGGCAACTGTAGTGGTGGTGGTGGTGGTGGTGATGGTGGTGTTGGTGGTAGCGGTGGTAGTTGTCATTTTCATAATCATCATGGTGATGGTAGTGATGGTGTTTGAGTCGGTGGTGGTTTTGATGGTGGTGGTGGTAGTGGTGGTGGTGGCAGCGACATTGGTATTGGTGATGGTGGTGTCGGTGGTGGTGGTGGGGATGTTGGTAGTTGTCATTGTTATCATGCTGGTGGTGGTGGTGGTGGTTGTCATTTTCATAATCATGGTGGTGGATGTGGTGGTGTTTGAGTCAGTAGTGGTGATGGTGGTGTTGGTGGTAGCGGCAGTAGTTGTCATTTTCATCATCATGGTGGTGGTAGTGGTAGTGGTGGTGGTGGTGGCAGCGACAGTGGTATTGGTGTCGGTGGTGGTGGTGGTGGTGGTGGTGGTGGTGGCAGCAGCAGCAGCAGCAGTGGTTGTCATCATCGTGGTAGTGGTAAAAGTTAGTGTTTGTGTCAGTGGTGGTGGTGGTCTCGGTGATGGTGGTGGCAGTAGCAGTGGTTGTCATTTTCATCATCATCATGGTAGTGGTAGTGATGGTGTTTGTGTCAGTGGTTGGTGGTGGTGGTGGTGGTCTTGGTTATGGTGGTGATGATGATTTTGGTAATTGTCATCATCATGGTGGTGGTGGTAGTGGTAGTGGTAGTGGTGTCGGTGGTGGTGATGATGATGTTGGTAATTGTCATCATCATGGTGGTGGTGGTGGTAGTGGTGGTGGTGGTGGTGGTGGTGGTGGTGGTGGTGGTGGTACTGGTGTCGGTGGTGGTGATGGTGATGTTGGTAGTTGTCATGATGATGATGGTGGTGGTGGTGGTGGTGGTGGCGATGGTGATGGCAGTAGTAGTAATTTCTTCTTTGCCTTTGTCAGCTAAAACACAATGAAAGGACTAAGATAGAGAGAGAGCAAGATTTCAATTCATGTTGTCATTGTTGTTGCTGCTGTTGTTGTTGTTGTTATTGTTTGCACTCTGCTTTGCCCCTTATCCATCAGAGCTATGCAACCATCAAAGGCATTCCATTTGCAGCCAGCCTAGTCTCCTTTGTAATTATTCTAATAGGGCAATCAGCTGGCAGAATCGTTAGCACACCAGGTCCCTCTTCATGATTCTGAGTTCAAATGCTGCCAAGGTCGATCTCGCCTTTCATCCTTTTGGGGTCGATTAAATATATATATATATATATATGTACCAGTTAAGCAGTTGGGGTCAATTTCATAAATTAGCCCTTGCTCCTACAAAAGAAATTTCAAGTCTTATACTTCTAGAAAAAAAGACTATTATCATTATTATTATTATGATTATTATTATTATTATTATTATTATTATTATTATTATTATTATTTTAAATCTGAAATCATTATTGGATTTGACTCAAGTTTGCTGCTGCTGCTGCTGCTGTTGTTGTTGTTGTTGTTGCCATGCTGGACAAAATGCTCAGCAACATTTCTTCTAGATTTTTACATTCTGGGTTCAAATTTTCTTCTTCTTCTTCTTCTTCTTCTTCTTCTTCTTCTTCTTCTTCTTCTTCTTCTCTCTCTCCTCTTCTTCTTCTTCTTCTCTTCTTCTTCTTCTTCTTCTTTTTATTCTTCTTTCTTCTTCTTCTTCTTCTTCTTCTTCCTCTTCTTCTTCTTCTTCTTCTTCTTCTTCTTCTTCTTCTTCTTCTTCTTCTTCTTCCTCCTCCTCCTCCTTTTCTTCTTCTTCTTCTTCTTTAAACTTGATGATATGATGAGGAGGAGGAGGAAGAGAATGGCTACATGAGCATGGTAGTGATGATGATGATGTTGGTGGTTGTGCTGGTGCTGGTGTGGTGGTGGTGGTGCTGGTGCAGAGGGGGGTGGAGGACTCCTTCAAAACCAGGTATTCATATGGGTCAAAGAATGCTATCTAAAACATTACCTGAAGGTTTTGTGTTTCTCATTACCCTCTGTCCCCTTATTATCATCAACAAGGGATTTTGTTTTTTTTAAGCCTATGCCCTATTTTTTTTCTTCAGATGTCTCTCCTGTTATTGTCATTGTCATTCTTATTATTATCCAAAATGCCTTGTGGTATTTTGGTGATCTTTATGTTCTGAGTTCAAATTCCAGTGAGTTCGGCTTTTGCCTTTCATCCTTCCAGGATCAATAAAATAAGTACCAGTTGAGCACTGCAGGCGATGTAACCGACTCCCTTCCCCTCTTCCCCAAAATTGTTGGCCTTGCTGCAAAATTTGAAACCGTTATTATTATTATTATCATTATCCTGTTCTTTCAATTTTATTTCCATTTCTTGCTGAGTGTCTTCCCAACACCTAGGGCAAAGAAACTCAGTGGTAGACCATTAAAATAAGCATGCCAGATTGTTCATTTACAAAGTCATGCTGTAGGGAAAAAAAGGGGAAGAAAGACAGAGAAAAAAGAAAGAAGAAAAAAATAAAAAATAAACAAAAAGAAATTATTGTTGTTGTGATTGTTGTTGCTGTAACCTTTACCTGTCTAAAATGATATAAAGTGTCAGTAATATGTCTTTATCTGTTACCTGCATGACACACCTTAATACTATGACATACCTCTTGGTACAGGACAACTCTTGTCAACAACACACCTGTGCTGTGCAATATATTACTTCACATACATTTAATTAGAGTGCCGCCAGGATGAGTCCCCATGTAGCTTGCCACTTGGCTACAATGCTACTTCTTGCCCCAAATCACAAGGCCAGCGATTTTTGGGAAAGGGGCAAGCAAGGGAAAAGGGAAGCAAGTCAGTTGCATTGACCCAAGTGCTCCGAAAGGATGAAAGGCAAAGTCGACCTCAGCAGAATTTGAACTCAGAATGTAAAGATGGACAAAATATCACTAGGCATTTTGAATAATTAGTGGCTGTGTGGTAAGTATCTTGCTTACCAGCCACATGTTTCTGGGTTCGGTCCCACTGTGTGGCACCTTGGGCAAGTGTCTTCTACTATAGCCTCGGGCCGACCAAAGCCTTGTGAGTGGATTTGGTAGATGGAAACTGAAAGAAGCTCGTCGTATACATGTGCACGTGTGTGCATGTATGTGTGTGTGTTTGTGCACATTTGTGTGTACATGTTTGTGTGTGTGTGCATGTGTGTGTACATGTGTGTGCATGTGTGTGTACATGTGTATGCATGTGTGTGTTTGTGTGTGTGCATGTGTATGTGTTTGTGTGCACACGTGTGTGTGCGTTTGTGCATATGTGAGGGGCTGGGTGAGTGTGTTTACATGCATATGTGTATGTATATGTGTTTTTGTCTTTGTCTCCCACCACTACTTGACAACTGGTGTTGGTTTGTTTATGTCCCTCATTGTCTCTCTATCTGGCTAGCTCTCTACCTATTCATCTCTCCATCCATCTATCTTCCCACCTTTATGGATTTTTAACCTTCTGACATTTAAACCAGCCATATCCAGCTCAAATATTCTACGTGTTCTATGTTAAAAATGACCCAATCCAGCCTCTTACACCTACCCTACAATGTCATTCTAACAAATAAGCGATCACATCATCCAAATGTCAAAGCTACAAGAGATAATACATGATTAATTCAAAACAATAGATAAGCTTTACATTTGGCAGAGTTAATCTGAATGCTAAAAGGGTTAATTAAACCAGCTATATCCAGCCCAGATAGTCTTCCTGTTTTATGCTAAAACCTGGTCAAATCCAGCCTCTCACACCTATCCTACAATGTCATTCTAAAGATTCACAATCACATTCTGAATTTCTCAGGGCTGTGAGATAAAGCAGGACTAATTCAAAACAATGAGAATAAATAAATATTACATTTGACAGAGTAATCTCAACGCTAAAGGGTTGAAACAGTGTAGACTCTTACTTTATCTCTTTACTTGTTTCAGTCATTTGACTGCGGCCATGCTGGAGCACCGCCTTTTGTCGAGCAAATCGACCCCAGGACTTATTCTTTGTAAGCCTAGTACTTATTCTATTGGTCTCTTTTGCCGAACTGCTAAGTTACGGGGACATAAACACACCAGCATCGGTTGTCAAGCGATATTGAGGGAACAAACACAGACACACAAACATATACACACATAAATACATATATACATATATATATACATATATCTAATAGCAGTTGTTGTTTAGCTCCAGATCAAATCTGACTAAACAGACCTAAAAGACCTTCCAGCCTTGGCTATCCTATCTTTTTCTATTGCTTGGTTTTTGTTTACAATCACATTCTATCCAGAATCATCCCGTGCACCATTCCATTCTAAAGATAGTCGGTTGGAGATTTGGTTGCTATTTCTAGCATGACTTATGGCCATATAAAGGTTCCCCTCGTAGTATTTGTATACATATGTATAAGATTTGTTTAGTTCGACTATTCTTGGCAAACCCAAACAGACAAAAAGAAAATAAAAACCAACAGACAAAATATAAAAAATAAAAACAGCTATTAAAAATTCTATAAATGGAATTTCTTAACCTTTAAATTTCTTCTAAACCATTTTTGTCTCTAGTCTTTTGTCTTCTGTCTCCTCATCCATCCCCCACCCCACCAGCTTATGTTGCTTGGAGGGGAGGACAAGGAGGGTTGAGGGTGCTCTGATATGAAATACAAGCCACATTCTTCATTCTGTTGCATTTATCTGGACTAGTGACATTTTAAAATACACACAGCAATGTGTAGAGTCACATGAAAAAAATAAATTATACATGTGTGTGTGTATGTATGTATATATGCATGTGTGTGTGTGTATGTATCTGCAAGAGTGAGAAGGGTATATACATGCATATGTATTT
>NC_043019.1:32445300-32450300 GCF_006345805.1 Octopus sinensis | reverse complement strand
ACTATCACTACAACTGCTACTACTGCTATTACTACCTCTACTGCCACCACCACCACCACCACCGCCGCCATCATCACCACCACCACCACCACCGCCGCCGCCACCACCACCACCACCATTATTTAGCTCCATATCTCATGCCAAGACTACTAATATCTTTATATATTTCTCAGTCTGCAGTGGAATTAAATTCCTTACAGAATAGCAGCAATAAACAGTAGAGCTGTCTCCTCCTCCCCACACCGCCCCCACCACCACCACCACACCTTTCTTCTCCTCTTCCCTCCCTCCCACTCTACTTCTTCTTCTTCTTCTCCTTCTTCTTCTTCTTCTTAGCATTGGGTAGACCTATCATGTTACACAGCAACCCTAGCTTAGAAACCTAGTACTGTCTCATATTGGTGTCATATTACATGCTCCAGCATGTATGGAGAGAGAAAGGAGGACGAGAGAGAGAGAGAGAGACAGAAAGAGAGAGAGAGACAGAAAGAGAGAGAGAGAAAGCGAGGAAGAGAGAGAGAGAGAGGGGGGGAAGACAAAGAGAGGGAGTGACAATCCTCCCTTGTTTCTTTTTCTTTATATCTTGCATCTTGTGTGTCTTCATTTTTTTTTCTGTCTCTGTCTGCCTGTCTCTCTCTCTCTCTCTCTCTGTCACACACATATGTAGACACACACACACATGCACTTACACAGACACAGACACACACACACATACACATACATGTTCACAAGTACATTTACATATATATACATATATTCTTTTATTCTTTTACTTGTTTCACTCATTCGACTGCGGCCATGCTGGAGCACTGTCTTTAGTCGAACAAATCGTACTTATACTAGCAGTCTCTTTTGCTGAACTGCTAATTTACAGGGAAGTAAACAAACCAACTACGGTTGTCAAGCGATGGTGTGGGGGATTAACATAGACACACAAATACATACATACATATATATATCTATATCTATATCTATATATGTATATTGTTGTATTTCGGAATGGTCATTTTGCCAGTTTAGCCAAAAAAACACACGCACTATATATTTGGTGTTACTTTGCTTCAGTGTTATTTATTTTTTACATTAATCTTAATCTTATTTTGGCCAGAGTTCTTTCGTCACACTCCTGTGTGTCTCTCCTTACTGGCCGTCCGCCACTTTGTATTTCTATTGTATGTGTCTTCATTTGCGCATGCGTATATCTCTATGTGCGTCTATGTTTAGTTAGTGTGAGGGGGGGGGATTCCTCTAATATTTGTATCTCCTGTTTACATACGTTCGTGTAATTTGATTTTGTTTTACTCACCTCCAACATTACCTATCTCCAGTGTTACCCAACCCCCACTGAATTTCCACAATGTTTATCCAATGTAATTCATTTTCTCTTGTTTTGGTTTTTCTTTCTCCCCTCAGGGCAAAGTAGAAGCAGAATTACATTTACTGAGTACAGAAGACGCTGAGAAACATCCTGCTGGCCTTGGACGTAACGAGCCTGACCCACTAGAGAAACCAAAGTAAGTAATTATTCGTAATGGTAGTGATAGTAATTATTCATAATGGTAGTGATAGAGAAACCAAAGTAAGTAATTATTCATAATGGTAGTAGTAGTAGAGTTGTGTTCTTTGATGTTGACAGAAACATCTTTTATTAGGAGCTGTTGTTATTATTGATTAACTTCAGGGTAGCACTGATCAAACAGACAGGGTCCTCAACCACAGCACCATAGACCAGTGCAGGGCCATGGACCATTTGGTTCTGGACTGCAAAGAGGCAATAAATTTGCTTAATTTTATTTCTGTTTTATTGACCATTACAGTCTGTAGTGTGTCTTCGCATTATATATATATATATATATCATATATGTATTATATATATATAATAGTCATGTATTATACATGTAATATATATGTATTATATGGCGACAAGCTGGCAGAAACGTTAGCATGCTGGGCAAAATGCTTAGCGGTATTTCATCTCATTAGCAAAGAATTCATTGTCAAGAGGTGATTTGTATAGTAATCAATAGTTGAATGGCATCTGATGTCTGATTATATCTTTTGTTATATAAGTAATATATTAAAGTCTTACTTAAAGTACAGGGGCCACACACATAGTTAGCCACTCCATTATGTTTGTTCTTCTGGAAAGCTAACTGATGTATGGACTAACTGTCATCGTATCAATAAGAATGTACAACCGCACATTATTTTCTCACATAATTGGCAGTCTTTCAATTTCTCTCTGTTTGTCCATTCCCTAAATGAAATAACTCTATAACTGACACCAGATATTCTGTTTAGCTGCATCTGATGGAAGTTAGCACCTTCAGGTTGTGCTGGTGTTTCTATAGCTTAAAACTGCATCAAGTTGTGGGGCCCTGTTTCAGGAGATCCTAGCCACTGTTGTTCCCAGGTCTACTCTGACCCTGAGTAGTAGCACCTGTCAGGATCCCATCTATGGATTAATAAGCATAATAGGGATTGCTTGTCTGTGCATGTGAAGACTGAATCCAGTAGGTTTTGCAGAAGAAACCTCCATGGTTCAACAGAGAGGGAAGGTAGCTGCAGTGACACATTGTGGAAAGTGGAGAAAAAGATGAAGCAAATAAGACATCTTGGTCATCCACTGTGTCTGTCACCATCCCAATCATCTTGACCTGGTCTTGTCACTGACTTAACCCTTTCGCATTTAAACCAGCCATATCTGGCCCGAATATTCTACCTGCTTTATGTACAGACTGACCATGTTCAGCCTTTCACACTTACCATACAATGTTATTCTGAAAATAAACAAGGAAATCATTAAAAATCTCAACACAAAAAGAAAATACTTGATTAATTCAAAACAATGTGAATAAATAAGCATTACATTTGACAGAGAGTAATCTGAATGCTGAAGGGTTAACCTTTTCGTTAACATATTTCCGTTGAGATACTCTGTGTTTCTTTCAATTAATTTTAAATATAACAAAGAATTTAGTAAAATAACTTAGTTATCATTCAGCTAGTGTTAGGAATGTAAATTGTGACTAAGGTTTGGTGGAAGATTTTAATTCAAAACTTTTGAAAACAAGACATTTGTACCACAGGGCTAGAGGCTGCTTCAGCCAGGTTGGTATTGAAAGGGTTAATGGTTGTCACAGACAAGAGAGTATGAATGGTGGTGCACAGCTCTTCTGTTATTTATACAAAAATCACCACACAAGTCATCAGTCATCCTAAAAGATGACTAGATGTTCCTCATCACTCTGACAGATGAACATCTATGACCAGGTCACCAATACTTTATTCCACTAAAACCTGACGAAGGGTACCTCCTATAGACTGTGGTGGTATATCTATGACATGGTCATTAGTAAAGGCACATGGCTCAGTGGTTAGGTGTATTCAGTTCACAATTGTTAGGTTGTCAGTTCAATACTCAGTGGTGCATTATGTCCTTCAGCAAGGCACTTTATTTCACACTGCTCCAGTCAATTCAGCAGCCAAAAATGAGTACCTACTATATTTCAAAGGGCCGGCCTTGCCACATTCACACTAAATCTCCCCGAGAACTATGTTAAGGCATACATGTGTGTGGAGGCTCAGCCACTCACTGGGTAATTTCATGAGCAGGGCTATTCGATTGATCAAACCAACTGGAACCCTTGTTGTTGCAATCTGTCACAAAATGGTTTCTGATACCTTATACAAGTGTGTCTGACAGAAGTCTGTGATTGGTCTGTTCTTATAGGCTAGGGGACAACATCTGGTTGTCTCTCAATGCTCTTCCATTCGTAACCCTTTTCCTTTTAAATCTTCTTTGTCCAAAATCTTTCAACACTTTAATCTTTCTCTTTCTTCATTTTCCAGCCGGCCAGATTCATCATTTATTTGGTTTCTCAACCCACTGAAATCAATCCGGTACATTCTATGGCACAACTACAAATGGATGATCTTGAAGATTATCATCTTTATCCTGCTTGTTTTAGTGTTGGCTCTATTTTTCTATTCCATGCCTGGTTACACAGTCAAGAAGATGATGGGTGCGTGATCAGCATATACTGTTCCAACAACTACCACCACCACCACCACCACGGCCAACCAAGCACTTAACCTTCCTTCCTTCCTTCCTTCCTTCCTTGTTACTATAGTAATTGTTCTTCACTCCTAGCTCTTGTTTATCTTTCAACCAGCTTCCTACTCAGTCTCCTAACCACACCTCCACAATTACACACTTCAAGATGGATAGAATGTGTATATATAAATATATATATATATAGATATATGTATGACGATATACATATATATATATATGTGCATATACACATACATATACATACATATACACATATCAATATATGTACAGGTATGTGCATACACACACATATATATCTGTGTATTTGTATATATATATGTATATATGTATGTGTATATATATATATGTATGTATGTAAAAATATATGTATATACACATACTCTGTTGCAAATTTGTTTTATCAATTAACCTGTTTAATTAATACTGTTGTCTAGATTAATGATTCAGCTTGCACTTCACATGCAACCCATTGATTATAAGCGTATACATACATACATAACATATATAATATATACACACATGTATACATCAATGTGTATATACATACGTGTGTATGTATACATGTGTATATATAAATGTATATATATATATATGTACATATACACTTATATATTATATATATGTATGTGTATATACATATGAATGTATAAACATCAATATATATATATATATGTGATTGTACAAATTTTCATTTCCTTCACCGACATCCTTTCAAAGAACAAGCAGCAGCAACAAATGGTAAAAAATGTGTTTCCATTCAGATATATATGTATGTATATATGTATGTATATATATGTGTATATATATATATAAATGTATTATACAATAGATTCTTTAAATAATGCAGAATATTTCTTGTGACTGTTATGACAAACTCCTTTCAACCTCTATAACTTTCAATTCTTTGGTGTATCAATCCAGA
>NC_043019.1:32252800-32435300 GCF_006345805.1 Octopus sinensis | reverse complement strand
CATGTGGAATTCCCAGATGAAGGGCCTACCACCACCGGAACAGGAATATTGTCATACCGTCCCCTCGGTCTAACCCCGTGGGCTCGAGCTAGGAAAAGGAAGTCTGCAGCACCTCGGCCTACGAAAGTGGAGAATTATAATCTATTTTGTTTTTATCCAGCCAGACGCAAGGCAAGGTAAGAAAAACCCAAGTTTAAGATCTTTCCTGTTTAGTTGGACTTTTTGAAATTTTAAAATTAAGCGAAAATTTTAAAATTTGGATTTATTGATATCATTTTTTTCACGCTGAATCTCGGGGCCTAATTCATTATTTGTTCCAGGAAATTTTCTGTTTATAGTTACAGAGGTTTAAAGTTTAATAATTTTTACCCACTCAAAAAATAAAATTTGGAAGCTACCATTGCGAGTGCATGGCTACAATCCTAAAACGGCAAAACATCGTGACTATAGCACGTGTTTTGAGCATTTAATTGGCGAAAAAATGGCCAAAAAAATTAGTAAGCAACGCATATTTTGTAGTTTTTATCATTCATTATGTTTTAATGCTAAACAAGAAAAATGCAGCAAAGCTGTGTGGTCCAACGTGGCAAGCAGACACCATCATATAACTAGTTAAACATATATCTTATCTGATGTCTCAATGGTGCACTTTTCCTGCTCCTTTTTTCTATGGTCTTTAGCCACACATTGGGGCCAGGAAACTGTCCATGAAACCAGTAGTGTAGAATTTTAATTGCTAATAATTTCAAGTCATATAATAAATAAACCGTTTAATCTTTGCTGTTCAAATTCAGCTGTTTTAAGAACATCAGATTTGATAAAAGTGTTATTAATTAATATGACATGGGTTGGCAGTGGGAATGGTGACAAATCCAACGAACAACATCGTCAGTTGTGAGGGACGACAAACGACAGGCAAAGAATTGAAAATATTACATGTTTGGGGGGTTAATGCAATGGGTTCATATAAGATTTATTGATATCATATATCCTTTAGGGTCCATATAAGATTTATTGGTATCATATATCCTTAAGGGTCCATATAAGATGGGGGCGGGACCCACACGAGCTTTATAGTTGTATTTTAGGTGTCCCTGAAATTTTTTTACTTTAGATGTATTTACTACAAGAGCGAACTTGATTTTTTTGTTGCCCTGGCAATATACATAGTTCAGCCTACGCGAGTTAATGTATGGAAACCAAAATAGGAGTTTCGAAATAATTATCTATAAAACTAGTTTATGAACATTGAATGGCTACGGGGTCCACCAGAGTAGACGAGTGATGAAAAGGGGTCCATAGATAAAAAAAAAAATGGTTGAAAACCACTGGGTTAATGTGTCAGTTGTGGAACCCCGCCTGATAATATAAGATAAATCGATATCCACTGATTGCTCGTAGTTGTTAAATTTACTGCACCTGGAGTCCCCCCCCCCATAAAAACACACAGGTTCTGTATCTGGGACTCCGTGAAAATTCGTCCGTTATTTTCAGGGAATTCTGAGAAACCGAAGTGGTTCACTTAAAAAGGCAGAAACTACTAGAACAGTAAGTGCTGGGGTGCCAAAAATATCTTGTCGGGACAGTGATAGGAGCATATGTGCATTTACAAGGCTATAAAAATCGTGAAATATAAACATTATTTTATAGAACTTTTAACTAATATGCATTTATTAGGAAGTGGCTTCTGAAGTTCACAAGACAGTCGAGTCTTTCTTTCTATAAATCTTAAATAATTGCCCCGGTTTCTCTATAAGAATAGTATTGTCGTATTGTATAACCTTTAATTTTCGGGTTATTTTCTGACGTCACTTTGTCATTTCCGGTAGACGGCTGCGTAGTTGCACAGAAACGGAGATTTCCTTTGTCAATATAAACAATTCTTTCGCTTTTTCTTAATTTTTGCTCCGTTAACGCAGTGAAAAGTTAAGTAAACGGATATAGAACACACACTGTTATCTGTATAATTAAAACGGCTAGATAAAACGAGATGTCACATGCGGACCTCCGATGGTAAGGAGTGCTTTGCGCTCTCGTGATAGTGAAAAAAAAACAACACATTTTGTAGTTTTAAGAGCAGACAAAAAGAACCTGGGGATCTTTTCGGTTTGAACGGCAGTTTTTAAAAATAATTTCCACGTAACTAAACACTTTTAAACTTCGTATACTGGTAGAATGTGTTTATAAAACATCTTTTTCTCTTGGCTTTATTCAGAAAAGTCTATACTTTGTAAGATATGTTGTGTTTTTTCTTCAATTTCTGCAATTTCAACCAATCAATGACGTCTATTGAGGTGAAAACATTCTGTGCCGTATAAATATGTTCCTCGTTTAAGAAACAGATTGGGTTTATTTACATTTGTGAAGAAAAAAAGATACCCTTCCCCCCACCCCTAACCCTAAAAGAGATTTAAATGCAATAGGTCGATACTAGGGTTATAATTATGGGTGACAATTTCATATGATACCGCTAGAAAGAACTGCCGTTCAAACTGAAAAGATCTGAAACTGGAAATAGTTCGTAAACACTAGTGTTTTTGTTCAGGATAAGTGTCGACGCTTCTCCTGTTACTATGGAAACAACGTACCTATATGTCAGTGGCTTTCGATTGACCAAAATTTGCAAACTTTAAAGGCTATTAACTCTTTAGTTATTGATTTACGACGCAAAACGAATTTCATGTCAATAATTACCAAAATAGAGCAGATAGGGAAGGCCTGGGTTACAAAAAGGATTAGGTCAGACCTTAAAGCTTTCTTTAACTTTGTCAAAGAAACGGCCGCCCTTATGCTACAAGATAGGACCTCTCTTCAAAAAGAATGGCTCCCTCACAAGAAATTCAATGAGGATAAGTGGAAAACTGAACGAACAGTTCCAGAGTATGTTCACTACTCCTTTGGGACGCAGGCAAGTGAACAAACTGGCAGATTCCTTTGCTGTTTCACCTGTAACCAAAGAGGTAATAATTGATTACAACAACAGTGGATGAAAGCTCAGCTGCTGGCCCTGAAGGATTCCCGACAATCCTTCTCAAATCATGCAAATAGACCCTTGCAAACCCACTGCAGCTTCTTTTCCAGATCTCCCTTGCAAATGGTAAGCTCCCAGGCAAAGTTGAAGGAGGGAGTAATATGCCCTATCCACAAAGGAAGAAGCGGAGCAGATGCTAAAGATTATAGGCCAATCTCTCTTGACTGCACACATCAGCTTAGTTGTGGAATGAATAGTCTGCAGAAAACTAGTGTGTTCTTTGAGGAGAATGACATGCTGACTGACACACAGCATGGTTTTTGACCAAGTAGGAGCTACCTGACATAGCTCTTGCAGCACTATGACAGGGTGTTAAAACAGCTGCTCAACAACTCAAATGTAGATGTGATATATCTTGACTTCACAAAAGCATTTGACAGTCGACCATGATATATATGATATGACATGTCACTGACTGCGTGATCTCGGCATAGTTGGAAAACTTGGTGAATGGCTACATGACTTTCTAAAAGATAGAAGTCAGTTAGTGGTGGCCCAAAGGAGCCAAAGTGGTGTTCCACAGGGTGCTGTCTTGGAGCCACTGCTATTCATAGTGGCCCTCTCAGACATTCCCTCAGCTGCTCAGATAACCATCCTCACTAGCTGTGCAGATGACACAAAAGTTTCTCAGAGGATACGGAATCCTAGAGACATACATTGTGCATCTGCAATGGGAGTTGAATGCAATACACAGGTGGGCTGAGGGCAATATCATGGAGTTCAATGCTAGAAAATTCCAATCCCTGAGCTACCAGCACACAAAGCTAAATGAAATGTTGACAAAATACACTGCCAGGAAGGACTGCAATCATCATCATCATTTAACGTCCGTTTTCCATGCTAGCATGGGTTGGACGGTTCGACCGGGGTCTGGTAAGCCATGGAGGCTGCACCAAGCTCCAGTCTGATTTGGCAGTGTTTCTACAGCTGGATGCCCTTCCTAATGCCAACCCCTCCGTGAGTGTAGTGGGTGTTTTTTACGTGCCACCAGCAGAGGAACCAGAGCAAGCTGGCAAATGGCCACGATCGGTTGGTGCTTTTACGTGTCACCGACACGGACGCCAGTCAGGTGACGCTAGTAACTGCCACACTTGAACGGTGCTTTTACGTCTCGCCGGCATGGGTATCTTAACTATAATTTCCATTTAAAATCAGTGCACGATCTGGGCTTTCATATGAGAAATGATGCATCTTTTCAGGTGCATATTACTAATTTGGCAATAAAGTGCAGAGAGCCAGTTGGATGGATCTGCTGAACTTTCAGAATGAGGAACAGGAAACCAGGTTGGTCCTTTGGAGGACCTATGTCCCCAGCCACTTAGACTTCTGCTCTCAACTATGGTTCCCACACAGTATAAAATTAACAGTCAACCTCAAAGCAATCCAGCAAAGCTACATAAAAAAGGTCATCTCAATGCAATGTGTTAGCTACTGGGGAAAAACTGAGAAAGTTAAGACTCTACTCCCTAGAATGAAGGCAGGAAAAATATGCAGTGCTATACATCTGGAAAATCCTAGAAGGCCTTGTACCAAAACTTTGGCATTGAGAATTACACAACACAGCAGAATAGGGTGCTGTTGCACATTGCCATAGATCCCAACATTGCCATCAAAATCTGGGACCAGATGCTGTAACAGCTTGAGCTTCAAGGGCCCACAGCTCTTCAGTATCCTTCCAAAATGCCCGAGAGACTTGCATGGTGTGGATGCAAGTATCTTCAAAACAAAACTGAATCTCCTATCAAGGGTTCCAGATGAGCCTACATTATGACAGGAAACACAGATGGGGGTAGCGACAGCAAACTCCGTCATTCACCAAATGCCACATATAAGAGGAGGTTTCAAATAATGGTGCAGCAAAGCCAACAGTGATGCCCCAGCATGGCCGCAGCTTTCAAGCTGAAACTAGTTGAGGAGTTAAGGAGTAGGAGTTTTATATATATATATATATATATAAATTACAACAAAAAGTTAAATTCTGATCATAGACTTACTAATGGTTCTTGTATACACGAAAGCCAAAAGCCTTGTGGACAGCTTATCAGACTCGATACAAAGACAAAATTTAACTTTTTACCTCATGGACGTTTTTATACTTTAGCTGTTAAACCTTGTTATCTTAATGTGTCCTCATGTCCATGAGATAGTTAAATTTTGTCCTCGTATAGAGTCTGACGAGCTGACCACAAGGCTGTGGCTTTTGTGGATATGAAGCCTTTGGTAACTCTACAACCAGAATTTAATTCTTTGTTGTAATAATTACTGCTAGATTCTTTAGAGTGTGTTTCTTTTCTGATATATGTTTTATTGACTATAAACATACATACATATATATACATATATATATATATATATAAAGCATGGTCGCCATGATAGATCATTAGCCACTACACACATTTTTTCTCTCCTTGTTTTTTCTGTGTCCCTTTCTGTAGAAGAGCGTAGGCTCGAAACATAAAAGACTTTTTCTATTCCTGAGCATTATACTAATACATCTGTTTGTTTTGTACACCATCTGTCTTCGTCTTTTGTTTTTTTCGTAAACTCTCCCTAGATATATAAAGCATGATTTATTTGCGTTCAGAGTTGTTCAGAAACCAAGGTACTATTGTATATACACAGAAAGACAGACAGATATGTACGCACGGACGCACACACACACACATATGTATATATGGGATACAGACATGCATGTATATACACAGGCTTGTACTATACAGGTGCTGGGGCTGCATAGAATGCACTCCTGCCAGTGGTGCGTAAAAAAACACCCAGTACACTCTGTAATGTGGTTGGCCTCAGGAAGGGTATCCAGTCATAGAAATCATGCCACAACAGACAATTGGAGACTGGACAGTTCCTGTGAAACCGTCCAACCCATGCCAGCATGGAAAAACAGACATTAAGCGATGATGATGATGGAGAGAAACCGAGATAGAAAAATGATGACAGATATCTGTGGAGTGCAACGTCTGTTTAATAACAATGCAAGAATTGTAAATAAAAAAATTCCCACCTTCTAGCACCATCTCAAACACCCTAACAACAACAAGATGTGGTTTAGAAGGGGAGAGGCAGGGGGACGAGCTGGGGTTTATAATGTTAACATTATGTACAGTCAGCTGGAACAAATAAAACCATCTGCTGTTTCGATTTGCAGTTGAGGAGAGCAGTTATTTACACATGCACACACGTATGCACACATGCAAACAGACAGACAGACGAGGATGATTGTCTTTGTATGAGTGTGGTATACGCACACATGATAAATTTCTGTCTGTGTGACTCTCTCTTGCTCTCTCTCTGAATATGCGTGTGCGTGTGTGTGTATACATACATACATATTTAAACATACATGTACATTCATGTAGGAATATATTTATAAATATGCATATGAATGTATATATATAACTGTAAATATGTATGTGTGTGTATATATATATATATATATATATATATATATATATATATATATATATATATATATACATATAAATATGTATGTGTGTGTATATATATATATATATATATATACATATAAATATGTATGTGTGTGTATATACATATAATATATATATATACATATAAATATGTATGTGTGTGTATATATACATATATATATATATATATAACTGTAAATATGTGTGTGTATATATACATATATATTATATATATAACTGTAAATATGTGTGTGTATATATACATATATATATATATATAACTGTAAATATGTGTGTGTATATATACATATATATATATATATATAACTGTAAATATGTGTGTGTATATATACATATATATATATATATAACTGTAAATATGTGTGTGTATATATACATATAATATATATATATAACTGTAAATATGTGTGTGTATATATACATATATATATATATATAACTGTAAATATGTGTGTGTATATACATATATATATATATATATAACTGTAAATATGTGTGTGTATATATACATATATATATATATAACTGTAAATATGTGTGTGTGTATATATATATATATATATAACTGTAAATATGTGTGTGTGTATATATATATATATATAACTGTAAATATGTGTGTATATATATACATACATGTATATGTATGCATGTATGTATGTGCATATATATATATGTGAGCGTGTGTGTACCGTTGGCGATTTTTTTTCCTCTGTCTTCCTTTCATTGGATCTTTCCTTTTCCTATGTTTCTGACGAAGAGCTCCGCTTGAATCATTAAACCCTCCTTCTTTCTTTCCTTTCCTGAGCGTCCAATAACACTATACTTGTTCCACATCCTCGCGTTGTGTTTTCATGTTTGGATTAACTTTCATCATCATCATCATCATCGTCGTTTAAACGTCCGTTCTCCATGCTAGCATGGGTTGGACGGTTCGACCGGGGTTCTGGGAAGCCAGAAGGCTGCACCAGGCTCCAGTCTAATCTGGCAATGTTTCTACAGCTGGATGCCCTTCCTAACGCCAACCACTCCATACATATATATATGTATGTATATATATGTATGTCTATGTAGAAGGAATTAGGCTTTTACATGGCACTGCATCAACACTTTCATGTGGCACCACACAAACACTTTTATGTAGCACTGCCACGAGCGCTTTTCACCACCAGAAGAACCGGCTTCAACACTGCTGTGAAATATTGGTTTTGAGTACAGCAAAACGCCAGGTATTTCGGTTCTTTGTCATCTCGCCTGAAAGGTTCAGCGTCCTGAGGGTATTCTGTAATACTTCATCCCATATCTTCCTGGGTCCCCACCTTCTACGTGCTCCATCTACTTAGAGAGATCGGCACTTCTTTATGGTGCTGTCAACATCCATCCGCATTACATGACCAACCCAGTGCAGTCTTCTCTCTTGCACACAGCAATCCAAACCTTTTATGCCTAACTTCTCTCTCAGAATACTGGCACTCTGTGAAACATGTACACTTTACACATCCAGTGGAGCATACTAGCCTCTTGAATGCTGTCAAGTCAAGTCAACCACTCTTGCGTCAATCGAATTCATTCACAAGGCATTTGTCAACCTGGGGCTATAACAGCTGGCACTTATCCAGAGTGTCATGCAGTGGGACTGAACCCAAAACCACATGGCTGCAAAAGTGAGCTTCTTAACCACACAGCCATCCCTGCTAAACTCTCTTGTGGCCAAGTTTAAAGAAAAACTGTGGACTATCCACCGACAGCAGCACCACCACCATCACCACCACCACCACCACCAGTTCAGTCACAACTATCACTACAGGCATCACCACTACCACCTCAACCACAGCCACCACTTCAATCACAACGATCACAATGGCATTCACCACTACCACCTCAATCACAACCACCACAACTATCACCAAAGCTATCACCACTACCACAACCACCACAATCACAACGATCACCATGGCATTCACCACTACCACCTCAATCACAACCACCACCACTGCCAGTTCAATCATAACTATCACTACAGGCATGACCACTAGCACTACCACCTCAATCACAGCCATCACCACTACCACCTTAACTACAACCATGACAACTATCACTACTGTCTCCACCTCAACCACAACCAAGACTGTCACCACCACCACAGCCACCACCACCATTGCTGCTGCCACCGCCTCTACCTCCCCACCCTCTCCTTGTCCAATATTTTCTAATTTCTAAACAATTCAGTTTCAGTCCATTTACTTAATGCTTTGGTAAATATTTGTTTTCTTGGATGAGTGGGGGTGGGGAGAGGGGGAAGAAGGGTTGAAGTGAGGTGAGGGGTGTGAGTGGAATGTTTACAACCACCACCACCACTGTCACAACTACTACCACCAACACCACCATCCGCCTCTAAATAAAAATGCCAAACCCTGGAACTATCACCTCCACCACCACAAGCAACACTGTCCCTGGCATCTATACCTACACTGCCATCACCACAACTACCACCGCCTCCACCACCACCGGCATCAATGCCACTACCACTGTCAATACCACCACCACCACCAATGTCAATATTACCAACATAGGAGTTTCTTGATGTACCAGATGACCCGCAGTAAGTGAATCATACACATTGTTTTGTCAGCGCCCCCCCCCCCCCCAGGATAAAAGAAAACACTCAACATGAATGGGGTTTGAACCTAGAAAGAGAAGAACTGGAAGAAATACCTAAAAAGCATTTTGTCCAAAAGTTCTGCCAATTTAGCAATGTTTCGGTTTCAAATTTTGGCGCAAAGCCAGCAAGTTCGTGGCGGTGGAGTAAGCCGATTACACCAGCTTGAAACCTCACCCCTAGCGTTTAATTAGTACTTATTTCATCATCCCCCCTGAAAGGATGAAAAAACAATGTTGACCCCAGCGGAATTTGAACTCAGAATGTAATGATGGACAAAATGCTGCTAAGCACTTGACATGACACGCTAACAGTTCTAAAAGGTCTTCCACCTTAATAATCCTTTTTACTATAGGCACAAGACCTGAAATTTAGTGGGATGGGACTGGTCGATAACATTGACCCCAGTGCTCAACTGGTACCTATTTTACCAACTCTGAAAGGTGAAGTTGACCTTGGTGGAGTTTGAACTCAGAACATAGAGACAGATGAAATGCCATTAAGCATTTTGCCTGGCCTGCTAACGGTTCTCTGCCAGCTCACTACCTTGGTCTACAACTTAATACATGGTTCTCCTTGGATGTTATCTAGATATTTCTGACATCCCTTTTTTTATCATACCTAGAGCACCTACAATAGCAGGAACAGTTCTTATTTTAAGATGCTACATCTTTTGTATTTCAATTTCCAGGTCCTTATATTTACTTAGTTTGGCAAATTATTATTATTCTTATTGTGTGAGAGAGCAGCCCATGTCATCAAAGTGACATTGGGGTACAATTATACGAAGCCCAATATAATCATGACTACCCGTCTGATAAGGGTACACCAAGCACAGGCATCACAGCCCCATGTGCACGACATGGCGATCTCATATCAAGATAAACAGTGCATGACCTTGCAGGTGGAGCCCAGTTAGAATTTTCTTCTGGTCGAGTAACCCATCCCGCTCAAAAGGACCCTGAGTAAGGTTTGTTTAAGGATGTTGAACGAAACACCCATATATCCAGAGGTGAATTATCCAAACCTCTAAGAATTCCTTTCAACACACGGCTCTGATGCTCCCCCACTACTTCTGCTCATGATCAGAGATGCACATATCGTCACCCACTCAGGGACATGCTCAACTGACAAGCAAATCTGTGGTATTGAGCAGAATATTTGCTGTAGCCCATATTTTATACTAAGACAAAACAATGTACATGATAACACTTCCAATCAGTTATGATCAGAAGCCATGAGAGCCACTGTCTGGTACTGCATCAGGGCATTTATTATTATTATTATTATCATTATTATAGTGGCAAACTGGCAAAATCCTTAGTGACCCTGAACAAAATGCTTAGTGGTATTTCTTCTGGTTCCCTATGTTCTGGGTTCAAATTCCAGTGAAGTCAACTTTGCTTTTAGCCTTTCGGGGGTCAATGAAATAAATACCAGTTGTGTACTGGGGCTGATGTAATTATCGATCCTGCATCCCACAGAATGTGAATCTACAGGAAAGCATTAAAAAGTAAATATTCAAATCATTATTCCAGATCTTGTATTGCACAGAACAAATAATAAGTCTTCATCAGTTGGCTGATTCAAGCACTGATGAGCAAATAGTTTAATTTGCTGAAATTATAGACAAAGTCAGCAACTTGTTTCAGCTTAAAGGTCTAGGAACTTCTTTCTGGATGACGAGACCCAACATGTTGAAACACTGGTGTCCCAGAATCCTTTGCATCAATGTGCCACAAGTGTTATGAACACACTATCATCATAAAAGGGAGCTGTTCTCCAGTGACATATGCAACAGCTGCCGTGTATAGAACCCTATACCTCTTGAATCCTGGTTGAGTGCTCTTTACAGTTAAGCACTCCCTGACATGCATGTGTGTGTGTATATATATATATATATATATATATATATATATATATATATATATATTATATCTCTTATTATAAAAGGCAGATTTTATCTGCCTCCCTTTGTCAGTTATAGAAATCTACAATATAGGATTTCTTCAATTACAATTTACCTAGCATTTTTAAGAGTAGAATGCATCGGGTTTTGCCAGGTCCAGTTTTTAAAATTTAAACTCCAATTAAGCAAAATTTACAGAAAACTCACATTCTGGTGTGTATGTCAAATGCTTTTCTTAGTCTGGTTTACAGCACACGCAAACGCACACACACAGTGTGCAACGAATAAAGTGAAACTAGATGTAATATTTGTTTCTGTCTATCACGCTGATAGATACATGAGTAAAATGTATGGCAAGCTAACAGATAAGAGTGAGTGAAAATGTTCTTGGAAGAGAGTAAATAGCGACAGTGATTTGAGGAAGACTAAACTGAAAGTATGAAACAGTATACATGTACATTCATGTAGGAATATATTTATAAATATGCATATGAATGTATATATATATATATATATAACTGTAAATATGTATGTGTGTATAACCCATGCTAGCATGGAAAGCGGATGCTAAACGATGATGATGATGATATATAACTGTAAATATGTATGTGTGTGTATATATATATATATATATATATATACATACATACATGTATATGCATGTATGTATGTGCATATATTTCTGTGTGTATATATATATATATATATACATATATATATATATATATATATATATATATATATATATGTGTGACCGCGTGTGTACCGTTGGCGATAAAAATAAACAGACGACACTTATATATAGTTATAAATGTATGCATCCGTTTAACCCTTTCGTTACCAAACCGCCCGAATTTACCTATTCATATTTAAATGAGAATATCAGAGTAAATCTCTTTAGTACATTCGTGAAAACACGTATTATACTTCGTAAACACTTCAAATACAGTTTTGTACAAAAATCGAAGTGTAATTTTAATTCCGTGAATTATGGGAGATTTTTTTCCGAAATTTGTTCCTATTGTGTTTTCAAAATTTGTAATTCTGACAAAAAATGGATATAAATTTCATTATATCAAGCAGCGAGTCAGAATTCGAAGGATTTTCTACTGAAGACCTTCATAAATCTAACTCTATGACTGAAAAAAAAAGCATCTTTATATAAGAGTGAAGTTGTGTGTCTGTCTCCTACGATTTAGATTCGTAACTATTCCCACATTTTGCGGTGCAGTTTAACCAAAAGCGGGTATCTTATAGTCGTGATTCATATCGAGCCCTTCTGGGTATTAGCGCGCGTCTACGATGAGTCTACAATTTAAAAAAAATTTACCATATTTTTCCATTTTAATGCATTTTTTCGCTTTTATATAAGGGAAGTAACTCTCTAAAAATATCTACGATGTGTCAACGATTTAAAAAAAAAATTTACCTTAATTTTTTTTCAATTTTTAATGCATTTTTTTGCTATTTTTTGGCTATAACTCTCTAAAAATGTTTATATAGTTATTTCCCTTACAAACCCGAGCAACGCCGGGCGATACTGCTAGTATATATATAAAAACGACAATGTCTGTGTGTGCTTGTCCTTTATACAAATCCACAATTTTTCAGTTAGAGGGCTCGCACTTTCTATGGTCATTTAAAACCGTCCAAGGGTGGTCGTACACATCTTTACATTTCCCCAGTCACCCTGCAAAGCCATTAAAAAAATCAATAGAAGTGATTTTGGTGAATTTTCTATCCAAAACCCAATCAAAATGCCCAAAACTTAATACGCTAATTGAATGCCAGCTAGCTGTATGTGATAGGTTGGAGATTTGGACAGTACTCGTGTGTATGTGCGCACGCACGCAGCTGTATATGCATGCATATACAGCTGCGTTGCCAGGTCATAGTGCTAGTATATATATATTACTCACACACACACACACACACATATTAATGAGCCTGGTACAGCTCTCTAGCTTATTTGTTCCAGTCAAACCATCTAACCCATGCCAGTATGGAAAACGGGTGCTAAATGATGATGATTTCTTTAATTTTTTTTTCCTTGTTTGTCATTTGACTGTGGCCATACTGGAGCACCGCCTTAAAGTGTTTTTGTAGTCGAACAAATCAACCCCAGGACTTATTCTTTGTAAGCCTAGTAATTATTCTATCGACCCCTTTTGCCGAACTACAGGGACGTAAACACACCAACATCGGTGGTGTGTATATATACATATAAACACACACACAAATATATATATATATATATATATATGAGGATGTGTGTGTTCTATATGTCTTTGTGTTTATCTTTGTTCTACAATCTTGTTTCCATGGGAAACCACTTCATGACTGTTGTTGGTTTGTTTACGTCCTCATGATTTAGTGATTCAGCATAAAAACAATGAAAAACGGTGGGGAGCAATAGAACAAAACTTTTATCATTCATTTTCTGCTTATTTCAATCACAGGACTGAGACCACGCTGGAGCACCACCTTAAAAGCTTTTAGTTAAACAAATCAAGTGAAGACACGTGACTTAGTGGTTAGGGTATTCGGCTTGCAATCACAAGGTCGTGAGTTCAATTCCTGGTGACGGGTTGTGTGCTTGAGCAAGACACTCTGTTTCACATTGCTCCAGTCCATTCAGCTAACAATAATGAGCCGTACCCGTAATTCAAAGGGGCCAACCTTGTCGCACTCTGTGTCATGCTAAATCTCCCTGAGAACTACGTCAAGATTACACGTGTCTGTGGAGTGCTCGGCCACATGCAGGCTGTTCCGTTGATTGGATCAACTGGAATCCTCGTCGTCATAACTGACGGAGTACCGGCAAACAAATCAACCTGGGTGCTTTCTTTTTGTTTTTTTTTAAAGCTTGATACTTATTCTATCAGACTCTTTTGCCAAACTGCTAAGCTATAGGGGTGTAAACAAACCATCAGAGGTTGTCAAGCAATGATGGTGGACAAACACATGTAGACATATACGTATATATATAATGGGATTCCACACAGTTTCCATCTACCACATACACAAGGGATTGTTTGAGCTGGCACTAAAGTAAAAGAAAGACACTTGCCCAGGGTGTCTTGTAGTGGGTCTGAAACCAGGACCACATGATTGGAAAGCAGGCTTTTTGGGGCTATATTAGAAGATACTTGCTCAAGGTGTTGCATAGTGGAACAGAACCCAAAGCCACATGGTTGCTAAGAGAGCTGCTTAACCACACAGCCAGGATCAGATGGAAACAAGGAGCTGAAATTAATTTGATCACTGGAAACTTTGGAGGTGATGCCCCAGAATGGCCATTGTCCAATGGATGAAATCAGTAAAAGAGTATTGGTATAGACACTCCCATAATTGTTTTAAAGAAACACAAAATCAATTTTTTGGTCAAATTTGAAAATTCTGTTGCATTTTCGCCCATGGAAAGTCTTTGGGAAATTGTGATGCCCCAGAATGGCCATTGTCCAATGGATAAAATCAGTAAAAGAGTATTGGTATAGACACTCCCATAATTATTTTAAAGAAACACGAAATCAATTTTTTTGGTCAAATTTGAAAATTCTGTTGCATTTTCGCCATGGGAAAGTCTTTGGGAATTGTGATGCCCCAGAATGGCCATTGTCCAATGGATAAAATCAGTAAAAGAGTATTGGTATAGACACTCCCATAATTGTTTTAAAGAAACACAAAATCAATTTTTTGGTCAAATTTGAAAATTCTGTTGCATTTTCGCCCATGGAAAGTCTTTGGGAAATTGTGATGCCCCAGAATGGCCATTGTCCAATGGATAAAATCAGTAAAGAGTATTGGTATAGACACTCCCATAATTATTTTAAAGAAACACGAAATCAATTTTTTGGTCAAATTTGAAAATTCTGTTGCATTTTCGCCCATGGAAAGTCTTTGGGAAATTGTGATGCCCCAGAATGGCCATTGTCCAATGGATAAAATCAGTAAAGAGTATTGGTATAGACACTCCATAATTATTTTAAAGAAACACAAAATCAATTTTTTGGTCAAATTTGAAAATTCTGTTGCATTTTCGCCCATGGAAAGTCTTTGGGAAATTGTGATGCCCCAGAATGGCCATTGTCCAATGGATAAAATCAGTAAAAGAGTATTGGTATAGAAACTCCCATAATTATTTTAAAGAAACACGAAATCAATTTTTTGGTCAAATTTGAAAATTCTGTGTGCATTTTCGCCCAGGAAAGTCTTTGGGAAATTGTGATGCCCCAGAATGGCCATTGTCCAATGGATAAAATCAGTAAAAGAGTATTGGTATAGACACTCCCTAATTATTTTAAAGAAACACGAAATCAATTTTTTGGTCAAATTTGAAAATTCTGTTGCATTTTCGCCCATGGAAAGTCTTTGGGAAATTGTGATGCCCCAGAATGGCCATTGTCCAATGGATAAAATCAGTAAAAGAGTATTGGTATAGACACTCCCATAATTATTTTAAAGAAACACGAAATCAATTTTTTTGGTCAAATTTGAAAATTCTGTTGCATTTTCGCCCATGGAAAGTCTTTGGGAAATTGTGATGCCCCAGAATGGCCATTGTCCAATGGATAAAATCAGTAAAAGAGTATTGGTATAGACACTCCCATAATTATTTTAAAGAAACACGAAATCAATTTTTTTGGTCAAATTTGAAAATTCTGTTGCATTTTCGCCCATGGAAAGTCTTTGGGAAATTGTGATGCCCCAGAATGGCCATTGTCCAATGGATAAAATCAGTAAAAGAGTATTGGTATAGACACTCCCATAATTATTTTAAAGAAACACGAAATCAATTTTTTTGGTCAAATTTGAAAATTCTGTTGCATTTTCGCCCATGGAAAGTCTTGGGAAATTGTGATGCCCCAGAATGGCCATTGTCCAATGGATAAAATCAGTAAAAGAGTATTGGTATAGACACTCCCATAATTATTTTAAAGAAACACGAAATCAATTTTTTTGGTCAAATTTGAAAATTCTGTTGCATTTTCGCCCATGGAAAGTCTTTGGGAAATTGTGATGCCCCAGAATGGCCATTGTCCAATGGATAAAATCAGTAAAAGAGTATGGTATAGACACTCCCATAATTATTTTAAAGAAACACGAAATCAACTTTTTTGGTCAAATTTGAAAATTCTGTTGCATTTTCGCCCATGGAAAGTCTTTGGGAAATTGTGATGCCCCAGAATGGCCATTGTCCAATGGATAAAATCAGTAAAAGAGTATTGGTATAGACACTCCCATAATTATTTTAAAGAAACACGAAATCAATTTTTTGGTCAAATTGAAAATTCTGTTGCATTTTCGCCCATGGAAAGTCTTTGGGAAATTGTGATGCCCCAGAATGGCCATTGTCCAATGGATAAAATCAGTAAAAGAGTATTGGTATAGACACTCCCATAATTATTTTAAAGAAACACGAAATCAATTTTTTTGGTCAAATTTGAAAATTCTGTTGCATTTTCGCCCATGGAAATGGAAAGTCTTGGGAAATTGTGATGCCCCAGAATGGCCATTGTCCAATGGATAAAATCAGTAAAAGAGTATTGGTATAGACACTCCCATAATTATTTTAAAGAAACACGAAATCAATTTTTTTGGTCAAATTTGAAAATTCTGTTGCATTTTCGCCCATGGAAAGTCTTTGGGAAATTGTGATGCCCCAGAATGGCCATTGTCCAATGGATAAAATCAGTAAAAGAGTATTGGTATAGACACTCCCATAATTATTTTAAAGAAACACGAAATCAATTTTTTTGGTCAAATTTGAAAATTCTGTTGCATTTTCGCCCATGGAAAGTCTTTGGGAAATTGTGATGCCCCAGAATGGCCATTGTCCAATGGATAAAATCAGTAAAAGAGTATTGGTATAGACACTCCCATAATTATTTTAAAAGAAACACGAAATCAATTTTTTGGTCAAATTGAAAATTCTGTTGCATTTTCGCCCATGGAAAGTCTTTGGGAATTGTGATGCCCCAGAATGGCCATTGTCCAATGGATAAAATCAGTAAAAGAGTATTGGTATAGACACTCCCATAATTATTTTAAAGAAACACGAAATCAACTTTTTTGGTCAAATTTGAAAATTCTGTTGCATTTTCGCCCATGGAAAGTCTTTGGGAAATTGTGATGCCCCAGAATGGCCATTGTCCAATGGATAAAATCAGTAAAAGAGTATTGGTATAGACACTCCCATAATTATTTTAAAGAAACACAAAATCAATTTTTTGGTCAAATTTGAAAATTCTGTTGCATTTTCGCCCATGGAAAGTCTTTGGGAAATTGTGATGCCCCAGAATGGCCATTGTCCAATGGATAAAATCAGTAAAAGAGTATTGGTATAGACACTCCCATAATTATTTTAAAGAAACACGAAATCAATTTTTTGGTCAAATTTGAAAATCCTGTTGCATTTTCGCCCATGGAAAGTCTTTGGGAAATGTGATGCCCCAGAATGGCCATTGTCCAATGGATAAAATCAGTAAAAGAGTATTGGTATAGACACTCCCATAATTGTTTTAAAGAAACACGAAATCAATTTTTTTGGTCAAATTTAAAAATTCTGTTGCATTTTCGCCCATGGAAAGTCTTGGGAAATTGTGATGCCCCAGAATGGCCATTGTCCAATGGATAAAATCAGTAAAAGAGTATTGGTATAGACACTCCCATAATTGTTTTAAAGAAACACGAAATCAATTTTTTTGGTCAAATTTAAAAATTCTGTTGCATTTTCGCCCATGGAAAGTCTTTGGGAAATTGTGATGCCCCAGAATGGCCATTGTCCAATGGATAAAATCAGTAAAAGAGTATTGGTATAGACACTCCCATAATTATTTTAAAGAAACACGAAATCAATTTTTTTGGTCAAATTTGAAAATTCTGTTGCATTTTCGCCCATGGAAAGTCTTTGGGAAATTGTGATGCCCCAGAATGGCCATTGTCCAATGGATAAAATCAGTAAAAGAGTATTGGTATAGACACTCCCATAATTATTTTAAAGAAACACGAAATCAATTTTTTTGGTCAAATTTGAAAATTCTGTTGCATTTTCGCCCATGGAAAGTCTTTGGGAAATTCTAAATGTTACAATCGAAATAAACAAAACCAAAAAGAAAAGAAAAAGCAAAAATAATAATAAAAAAAAGGAGAAAAATAAATAAATTCCAAATAAACTTAGAGAAATTCTTTTCGGCATCTTCTTCCAGACAGTGAATAAAGAACTTAATCTACCGATTCTTGAGGTTCTGTCTAATTCTGGAGATGAGATTAAATACTGACAGGAAGTAATTATCGAAAAAGTCAACAAATAATACCTCCTCACTCTCTCTTTCTCTCTCTCTTTTGTTTTTCCTTTTTTGTGTCTAAGGAATCCTTAGCCACCCACCTACTCACACACACATACCCGAAAGTATATTACATATGAACACATAATAAAAATAGGAAAAATCAAATAAAATGCATACGTGTGTGTATATATAGATACACACACATATCTATATATACACACATAAATATATACATATATAGGTAATTATATATATATATATATATATATATATATTTGCATCTCCTTGTGTATGTATACACACACACACACACACACACACACACACACACACACATACAGATCTGTGTATATGAGAGTAGGGACGTGTGTGTATGAACATGTATGTGTTTGTATTTATATATATGTGTGTGTATATATATTTATATAAAAGTACATGCACATGTTTAACTGGGTGTCTGCATAAGTACCTCTAATACCCTGATGCAATGGAAGGGTGTAATATTTATTTTATTAATATTTATTTATTCACTTAAAAAAAAATTACAATTTATTATTACATAATTTATTTAGTTAGGCATATTTCTGTATATACATTCATATATTTATTGTATTAAAGCATGCATATATATATATACATACATTCTCATACATACACACACATATATATCTACCATGTGTTTTTAAAGACTGAACAACACTGTGCATGTTTGTTTTAAACCAAACATTAATCAATTGTTTTGTTTATGCTCTTCTTCTCCCTGGGCCTTTGACATCTTCTTCCATGGAGGACTCATCTCTGCTGTCTATTTTACTTAACTTCTTAACTGTGAAATTAAATTTCACAATTATTCCAGTAATGATATTAAATATCTACCAAAAATAGGATTGGCATTTTCTGCAAAAGTCACATAGAAGTTGTGTGATTAAACTCACTGTATCTCAATAGAAATAGTTTCAAACACTGCGTGCTTTAGCTTCATTACTATAGCAACAGTCCAGGTACTTATTGATCAGCCCTTGTATATGCATGTCATCATCATCATCATCATCGTTTAACGTCCGTTCTCCATGCTAGCATGGGTTGGACGGTTCGACCGGGGATCTGGGAAGCCAGAAGGCTGCACCAGGCTCCAGTCTTATCTGGCAGTGTTTCTACAGCTGGATGCCCTTCCTAACGCCAACCACTGTGTATATATATATATTATCATCATCAGCATTGTTTAACGTCCACTTTCCATGCTGCCATGAGTTGGACGGTTGGACTGAGGACTGGCAAGCCAGAAGGCTGTACTGGACTCCAATCTGATCTGGCAAGCCAGAAGGCTGTACTGGACTCCAATCTGATCTGGCAAGCCAGAAGGCTGTACTGGACTCCAATCTGATCTGGCAAGCCAGAAGGCTGTACTGGACTCCAATCTGATCTGGCAAGCCAGAAGGCTGTACTGGACTCCAATCTGATCTGGCAAGCCAGAAGGCTGTACTGGACTCCAATCTGATCTGGCAAGCCAGAAGACTGTACTGGACTCCAATCTGATCTGGCGAGGCTTCTACAGCTGGATGTCCTCCCTAATGCCAACCACTCCGAGAGTGTAGTGGGTGCTTTTTACATGCCAGTCAGGCAGTATTGGCATTGGCCACAACAATGATTTCACTTGACTCAACAGCTCTTCACAAGCACGGTTTATTGTCCAATGATTGAAGGGTACTATTAATTGGGCCAGTTATGCTACACTGGCATAGGCCATGGTTACGGTCTCACTTGGCTTGCAGGGTCTTCTCATGCACAGCATATCTCCAAAGGTCTCAGTCACTTATCATCGCCTCCGTGAGGCCCAACATTCGATGGTTGTGCTTCACCACCTCATCCCAGGTCTTCCTGGGTCTACCTCTTCTACAGGTTCCCTCCACTGTTAGGGTCTGATACTTTTTCACAAAGCTGTCCTCATCCATACGCAACAAATGACCATACCAGCACAGTCATCTCTATTGCACACATCTGATGCTTCTTATGTCCAACTTTTCTCTCAGGACTGTCGTGTATGCACACTGACATTACACATCCAGTGGAGCATACAAGCTTCATTTCTTGCTAGTTTATGCATGTCCTCAGCAGTCACTGCCATGTAGCATGGCTGTTTGCCCACATGCGTCATACAGTCTGCATTTCACTCTGAGTGAGAGGCCCTTTGTCACCAGCAGAGCTAGGAGCTCTCCGAACTTTGCTCAGGCTATTCTTATTCTAGCAGCTATACTTTCAGAACATCCACCCCTGCTACTGACTTGGTCACCTAGGTAATGGAAGCTATCAACTACTTCTAGTTTTTTTCCCCTGGCATGTGACGGAAGCTGTTTTCTGCATATTTTCAGTGTTTATTACTCCTGTGCATTTGCCACACACAAAACTATCTTCCCAGTTAACCTTTCTTTGATATTGCTGCACCTCTTATGTGCCCATGGCTTGCATCAGGTACATATTGTGGAGTTTCTACCTATGCCTTTTCTACAGACTGAGCAAGGCCATTTACCTGAAGGGATTTGTCTGCCTTCTTACTTACCAAGACCTTGGATTTTGCTAGATTCACTCTAATGCCCTTCAATTCAAGACCTTATATTTATGTATGTATGTGTGTGTGTGTCTGTCTGTCTTTATCACTCCACCATTGTTTGACAACCAATACAAAAGAGACCGATAGAACAAATATTAAGCTTACAAAGAATAAGTCCTGGAGTCGATCTCTTTGACTAAAACCCCTTAAGGCAATGCTCCAGTATGGCCACAGTCAAATGACTGAAATACGTAAAAGAAGAAAAGAGTACATCCAAGCATTAGGAATGGTATCCAGCCATAGAAACCATCTCACAAAATACAATTGGTGCCTGGACTGCTCTGTCAAACTTTCCAACCCATGCCAGCATGGAAAGTGGACATTAAATGATGATGATGATGATAATGAATATATATTATATGGTAAGGCTTCAACGTGTAGAAGAACACTTGAACAGCTAAGAGAGTAAAGATAATATAATAATAAAACCACAGTTCTTGTTAAATACAAATACCCAGGGTTTCCTGGTTGAAACAATAGTTTTCTAGTCTTCTGTTTTGAGATATATATATACATACACACACACATATAATTTAATTCTGTATGTTTGGTTATTTTCATCTGTCTTACCCGCTTTTGTTCTGGTGTTTGCTGAATTTCTCTAGAGAACATTCTTTTCTTTGTAGTTTGATCGTAGATCAGGGGTGGGCAAACTACGGCCCGCGGGCCGCATGCGGCCCGCCATAGGTTTTCATGCGGCCCGCCGAGAGATTTATGAATCCCAGTTCCAAAATCTAAAAAAATTTGCAAGAAAGATGTTTGTGTTGTTTGCATCAACTTACATATGTGAGTGGAGGCGCAATGGCCCAGTGGTTAGGGCAGCGGACTTGCAGTAGTAGGATCGCGGTTTCGATTCCCAGACCGGGCGTTGTGAGTGTTTATTGAGCGAAAACACCTAAAGCTCCACGAGGCTCCGGCAGGGATGGTGGTGATCCCTGCTGTACTCTTTTACCACAACTTTCTCTCACTCTTACTTCCTGTTTCTGTTGTACCTGTATTTCAAAAGGGCCGGCCTTGTCACTCTCTGTGTCATGCTGAATATCCCCGAGAACTACGTTAAGGATACACGTGTCTGTGGAGTGCTCAGCCACTTACACGTTAATTTCACAAGCAGGCTGTTCCGTTGATCGGATCAACAGGAACCCTCGTCATCGTAACCGACGGAGTGCTTCCACATATGTGAGCAGACTTTCTCCATCATGAAAATTAACAAGGGGAAGAATCGATCACTTCTCACAGACTCAAATCTTCAGTCAGTGTTAAGAATCAGCACAAGCAACTTGACACCTAATTTTGACAAACTGGTAAATGACAGTAGTCAGCTGCATCATTCTCATTGACATTGTTATTTACAGAGCCGCTTTGTTTTTCAAATAAATGTTTCAGGTGACGTTTCTAATTTCAGATATCAATTCATATTAATAAACTGTTATTTCTCTTTAAAATTTTTTTATTTTGGGTATCCTAGAATTTAAGTATAATATTCATCATGGTTGTCCATAATATTAAGAGGTGGTTGTCCACAATTAGTGCAGATTTTACTAGGAAAATTCCGTTCCTGGCAATTTGTAAGCAATAACAGGCTGTCCAAAATAACCGAGGATCCTGTAATAATTTCAACTATAGGAGCAAATAACCGAAAAACATGAACCCAATACTCTAAAAAATAAATTAAATCACTTAAACCAGGAATATTTCACAAAATTTCCTTTCAATCAATTGTGTGTTTATAGGTCTATAACCGCCTTTAAATATATTTTCACTTGATTTTTATAAATGAGGCCCGCCAAGGTTCCAAAGACGCACTGTGCGGCCTGCGATCAAAAAAGTTCGCCCACCCCTGTCATAGATGATCTTCTTCTAGCATATTGGATGTCCACTTAGTGGTCATCCCTTATTATACGCATATACACATATATACATACGTACATGCACACATATATACACACAGATATATATATATGGCGTTAGGAAGGGCATCCAGCCGTAGAAACATTGCCAGATCAGACTGGGCCTGGTGCAGCCTTCTGGCTTCCCAGACCCCAGTTGCACCGTCCAACCCATGCCAGCATGGAAAGCGGACGCTAAACAATGATGATGATGATGATGATATATACATACATACACAGATATATGTATATACACACACACACAGATATATATATATATATACACACACAGACACACACCACACACATATATTCATATATCTATACATAAAAATTTGACATGGGTGATTCTTTTTTGTCTTGGAATTCACGGTCAAATGGCTGGGTGGAATTGCACGAAAAATTACACACTTGTAGAATGATCCGGTGGTGCTGCTGGGCTTTGTAATTTTTTTCATAGCTCCCATGGTTACCGAGATAATCTACTATAATAATACTCTTGTGTTCATGAATGGGAAAGGAAGGGGTGATAAATGAATAAAGAAGGAAGTGGGCGATGTCATACTTTGTAGTGGGATGATGAAAATTGTACGCTGAAAAAATTAATCAAATGGCGTTTCAACTCTGTGAATATGTGTGTGTATGTAAAAGGGGGGTATGTGAATGTGTGTGTATATGCATATGCGCGCGCAATGGAAGTGGGATTGTTCATCTTTGTTTGCTTAGTATTTGGGTTTATTTTTTGATTTGGTTGAATCTTGGCTGGTATTTTCTTTTGTCTTTTGTTGGTCAGTTATTTTTATCGTTTTGACAGGAAAAAGTCATTCTAAAATTGTTTTTCAATGTAAGCGTGCCCAAACAAGTCGAATGCTTACACAGAGCAGGTTTTACAGCCACATCATCCAAACCGACTGGGTGAAACCAGGCTTAGCTGCTAGTATATATACATATATATATACATATATATATATATAAGTAAATAAATGGAGTTGAACGCAGATGTTATTAAAATTCTTTTACTTTCGACATATGTTTTGAAGACATTGGTTTTAACATACGTCGAAAGTAAAAGAATTTTAATAACATCTGCGTTCAACTCCATTTATTTACTTATACAAAACAAATTACTGCACATTAACCCGGAGTTTCTACCTTTGAATAGGTCGCTTCATCCGTGTTACTTGCGTGAATTTTGCTACCCTGGTAACTATTTATTGAATTTTCCATGTTTACGGTAAACAAAGGATAATTCATTCATCCATTTACATATATATACTCTTTTACTCTTTTACTTGTTTCAGTCATTTGACTGCGGCCTTTAGTCGAGCAAATCGACATCGGAACTTATTCTTTGTAAGCCCAGTACTTATTCTATCGGTCTCTTTTGCCGAACCGCTAAGTGATGGGGATGTAAACACACCAGCATCGGTTGTCAGGTAATGCTAGGGGGACAAACACAGGCACACAAACACATACATATATATATATATATACATATATACGACAGGCTTCTTTCAGTTTCCGTCTACCAAATCCACTCACAAGGCATTGGTCGGCCCGGGGCTATAGCAGAAGACACTTGCCCAAGATGCCACGCAGTGGGACTGAACCCGGAACCATGTGGTTGGTTAGCAAGCTACTTACCACACAGCCACTCCTGCGCCTATATATATATATATATGAGAGAGGGAGAGACTGGGTATATATACACATATGCATGCAACATACATCAACAAACATTTTTCACAAGCAAAACCTTTATATTTAACGGGGGAACAATGAAGTGAAAAAAATCTTCCAGAATCTAATTTAGGCCCTTTGTAGTTTCATTTATATTTTTATGCCTCCCTTAAAAGAAATTTCAAAATGAAGAATATGGAAGCGGTAAGTCTGAGCAAATTAGTTTGGCTTAATGGTTCTGTCTGAAGAATCGGCAGTGAAGAAATTGGCCAATAAGAGCTATACTTTATTACAGTACATGATAGCATGAAACGGGAAAAGAGAATAGCGAGGAAATCCCCCCCCCCGATTAACGAACCAAACATAGAAATTCCTTACCAAAAATTTTGTGGGAGGGTGGCTGGTGTATATATGTGTGTGTGTGTACTTACACAAACACACATAAATTATGTGTATATCAATCTATTTTTATCTATCTGTCTGCTTATCTATCTATATATATATATACACACACGTGTGCTTGTGTGTGTGGGTGTATATATATATACATACATATGTACCTATATATATATATTTATATATATATATACACACACACACGAGTGCTTGTGTGTGTATATATATACATACATATATACCTATATATATGTATATATATATATATATATATACACACACACACACACACATATATATAATTGAAGAAAGATATTCTTAAATTAACAACTTTATTTTATAAGAAAATCTTAAAGAAATTGAATAAAAGTCTTTTGGAAAGATGTGTTTTTATGTGTAAAACACTTACACATCTTTTGCTGTTTACATCTTTTCTTGTACTTTGCTTTTCATAGTTGATCATTTTCTCTCTTGTTTTTCTGAAAAATAGCAATATTTTAAATTTTCTATCTGCACAAATGTCTTGTTGTTCACTATTTGAAACATTTCCAAGACATATAGCTTTGATTTGTTGCTTATGTATCCATACTCAATTTATTAATTCTTATCCTGTTTGTCCGATGTAATCCTCATTCCATTGTGTGTACATGATGCAGTAAATGTTTTTTTTGTTTTGCAATTCATCTTTGCATTAACCTTCAATTCCTTCTCATTCTTGTGTATTTTGGTTGTCACCTGTTCAACAATTTCACATGTCCCAGAACAAAGGTCTCGACATTTTGTCACATCTTTTGATTTGAATTTCGCCATTTTTATGAGCCTTTGAAGAATTGGTGGTTATCTTTGGTTGTTGTTAATTTGTGATTCTTCAATTATTTTCTGAGATTTGATGATTGTCGCCACAACATTGCCTGACAACCGATGCTGGTGTGTTTACGTCCCTGTAATTTAGCGGTTCAGAAAAAGAGATCTGGAAGGTAAAATATGGCTGAATATAAGAAGTTATGGTTTTTTTGGATTATGGATAATTACAAATGGAATTCTTTTACTTGTTTCAGTCATTTGACTGTGGCCATACTGGAGCATCAACTTGAAGGGTTTTAGTCGAACAAATCGACCCTAGGACATATTGTTTCTAAGTACTTATTCTATCAGTCTCTTTTGCTGTATTGCAAAGTTATGGGGATGTAAACACACTAACACCAACTGCCAAGTGGTGTGAGGGGACAGACACACACACACATATATATATATATAATAGGCTTCTTTCAGTTTCTGTTTACCAAATCCACTCACAAGGCTTTGGTCGGCCCAAAGCTATAGAAGACACTTACCCAGGGTGCCACAGAAAGGGACTTCTTGTTTTTTTTTTCTCCTCATTGAGAAAATTTCTTTCACCCTGTTAATGGTTTTTCAGGTAGTTTTGTTTCCGAAGGAATATATTTGGTGCTTTTGCCCTTTTTCTCCCTTCCCTACTCACTGTATCTCTCTTTCTCATCTATCTACACCTTTGTTACAGAGGTGCTGCTCTCCACCTTTCCTCTTCTGTTGCTGACCAATTCCTCCTTTCTCAGTCATTTCTATTTCCTTCACCTTTGATAATGAATGACCATGGGATTGCACCAATACAGTTACCCTCTGAGGGATATATCTGGACAACGTTGTTTATGAAAGTCCAGCCCTCAACCCATGCATATCAGCATTCCCTCCCCATGTCACAAATGTTTTCCAAGTGAAAGGCAAAAGCGGATACAGCTTGACATCGCAACTCATTTCTATAGCAGGGTGAACTGGGGCAATGTGAGATAAAGTGTCTTGCTCAAGAACACAACACACAGCCCGGTCCGGGAATCAAACTCGCAACCTCATGATTGTGAACCCGAATAGAACTTAGGTAAATAAATTATTTTTTATTAAACATAATCAATCCTGGAACCTTTTGATACCATCTCATAATTAAACTTTTAATGAGCCAGAAAATCATTAGTGCAAATAGCACATCTTGTCAAAAAAACGGGTAAGGGTGCGAGGCTGAGAAGTATGAAATTTAAATTCATCAAAGATTAGAGATTTTCTGTGGAAAGTGTTTGAATTTTGGTACTTGCAGGGGTAACTATGGATATGTTTCAGCCTTAACAAACCTTCTCAGCAAAATACAGAATTGTTAGACTTCAGAATGACTTAGAGAGATCAGAGCTTCTATATTCCTTCTATTGCTTAGTTGGGAGAGAAGGAAGACCTCTTGCCCCAACAGTTGGAATAAGGCTCAAGTAGGCCACGATAGGATTTGAATTCAGAATGGAAAGAGTGGGGTACTTGCAGGGGTAACTATGGATATGTTTCAGCCTTAACAAACCTTCTCAGCAAAACACAGAATTGTTAGACTTCAGAATGACTTGGAAAGATCAGAGCTTCTATATTCCTTCTATTGCTTAGTTGGGAGAGAAGGAAGACCTCTTGCCCCAACAGCTGGAATAAGGCTCAAGTAGGCCACGATAGGATTTGAATTCAGAATGGAAGAGTGGGGTACTTGCAGGGGTAACTATGGATATGTTTCAGCCTTAACAAACCTTCTCAGCAAAACACAGAATTGTTAGACTTCAGAATGACTTGGAAAGATCAGAGCTTCTATATTCCTTCTATTGCTTAGTTGGGAGAGAAGGAAGACCTCTTGCCCCAACAGCTGGAATAAGGCTCAAGTAGGCCACGATAGGATTTGAATTCAGAATGGAAAGAGTGGGGTACTTGCAGGGGTAACTATGGATATGTTTCAGCCTTAACAAACCTTCTCAGCAAAACACAGAATTGTTAGACTTCAGAATGACTTGGAAAGATCAGAGCTTCTATATTCCTTCTATTGCTTAGTTGGGAGAGAAGGAAGACCTCTTGCCCCAACAGCTGGAATAAGGCTCAAGTAGGCCACGATAGGATTTGAATTCAGAATGGAAAGAGTGGGGACAAATACTGCAAAGCATCCTGTCTGTTGGTCTAATGACACCATCCTCGTCTGGTAACTTTATTTTATCAACCACAGAAGTCTGAAAGACAAAGTGCACACCTCAGTGGGATTTGAACTCAGAATGCAAGGAATTGAAATAAATACTGCGAGACAGGTTCGACACCCTAGTGTTAGTGTTTATCTCATCTTTTATCTTTTTGCTTCTCTGTCTTCAAGGATTGAAGCCCAGTGGTTCTCAACCAGGGTCCTATAAACAATTTATCACAAATTTTAAATTTCTAGGTGCAATCCCATGGTCAGTCATGACCAAAGGAGGTCTCAGCATATCATCATCATATGTATGTGAGACCCTATGAAAAAATATCAATGACTTGTAGGGATATGGTATTTTGTTATGCAACCAAAATATGAGGTAGTATCAAAAAGTTCCCAGACTAGTTCTTTTTTTTCTTTATTGCCTGCAAGGGGCTAAACATAGAGGGGACAAACAAGGACAGACAAAGGGATTAAGATGATTACATCGACCCCAGTCTGCAACTAGTACTTAGTTTATCAACCCCCGAAAGGATGAAAGGCAAAGTCTACCTCGGCGGAATTTGAACTCAGAACGTAGCGACAGACGAAATACCCATTTCTTTACTACCCACAAGGGGCTACACACAGGGAGGACAAACGGATTAAATTGATTACATCGACCCCAGTGCATAACTGGTACTTAATTTATTGACCCCGAAAGGATGAAAGGCAAAGTAGACCTCGGCGGTATTTGAACTCAGAACGTAACGGCAGATGAAATACTGCTAAGCATTTCGCCCGGCATGCTAACGTTTCTGCCAGCTCGCCGCTTTAATAGTCCTTTCTAATCTAGGCAGACGGCCTGAAATTTGGGGGAGGTGGCTAGTTGATTACATCAACCCCAGTACTCAACTGGTACTTAATTTGTCGGCCCTGAAAGGATGAAAGGCAAAGTTGACTTCGACGGAATCTGCTAAGAATTTCGCCTGGCGTGCTAATGTTTCTGCCAGCTAGTGTAACAACAGATGCAGCACATGGTCACGTGCACAGTGAAAGCTAGCAATGACCTTTCATGAAGCAGTGTGCTACATAACACTGCTGTGTTTACTTCATAAGTTGTGAAATTTGTATTTTTAAGTTAAGTTAATTTAGTTAAGTTAAATTTTTGGCTCAAAAAGCAAAAGGCAAGGCCATGTAGGGGGACATGGAGTTATGTACAGGGAGGGTGTTCATGCAAAGAGTTCAGGCCATTTCAGGTCAAGAGAGACTTTGAACCGAGCGGTCGTCGGCATCTTCACTATCTCGTCCGGCAGCTTATTCCACGGATCCGCAACCCGGACGGAGAAAGCCCCTCTCCTTCAATTGAGATGAAATCGTCGCAGATAGAGCTTTTTGGAGTGACCCCGCAGCCGATGCTCTGGAGCAGGAGTGAAGAACAGCTCTTTCGAGAGGTGATCACTTGTATGCTGTAGCCTGTGATTTTGTCATGGACAGGAAACTGGAACAAAGAGCCAATGCGAAATTTTGTGTTCAACTTGGGAAGTCTGTTACAGAGAAATTGAGCATGTTTTGGCAAGTTTATGGCAACAAGGTAATGGGTTACACACAATGTTTAGAGTGGCACAAACGCTTCAAAAGTGGAAGAATTTCCCTTGAAGTTGATGAGCAATGTGGAAGACCTTCCACAAGCATTACCTCCAGAAACGTGGTGTTGTGCATTGAAAATTCATCCCCCCAGGGCCAGACCATTAATCGAGAGTTCTACTGTGACATTTTGAAGTGTTTGAGAGAGGACATTCAACAAATGTGGCCGGATCTGTGGAGCACGAAGAATTGTATTCTTCATGATAATGCTCATTGTTACTGAGCTCTCATCAGTCAGGAGTTTCTTGCCCCAAACATGATATCACTTTTGCACTGACCCTATCTCCAAGATGAAAATGCAGCTGTTTTAATATTGTTGTCAAAATCTAGAGCAAATCGCAGAAGGTCTTTGACTTGCTTACATAAAACAACTTTCAGGCCGGATTGCAAAAGCGGTAGGAGCGCTCAGACTGGTGTACTGCTGTGCAAGGTGACTATTTCGAAGGAGATAATGTTAAAAAAAAACAACTTATTTTCATATGTTTTAACAATAATAGGCGTAGGAGTGGCTGTGTGTTAAGTAGCTTGCTTACGAACCACATGGTTCCGGGTTCAGTCCCACTGCGTGACACCTTGGGCAAGTGTCTTCTAGTATAGCCTCAGGCTGACCAAAGCCTAGTGAGTGGATTTGGGAGACGGAAACTTAAAGAAGCCCATCGTATATATGTATATATATATGTATGTGTTTGTCCCCTCAACATTGCTTGACAACCGATGCTGGTGTGTTTACATCCGTGTAACTTAGTGGTTCGGCAAAAAGAGACCGATAGAATAAGTCCCGGGGTCGATTAAGTAAAAAAAAAGAGTCCGAGAGCTTTTTGATACCACCTCATACACAAAATATAATATTTAATTATAAAAATACAATATGTTGTTTTTAAACCTTGAATGGCTAGAAGGGTCCATCTCAATAAAATAGGAATGAAAGGGGTCCATAGACAAGAAAAAATGGTTGACAACTACTGGTTTAGCCAAACAGCAATGAATAGTTGTAGTCAAAGCAATGAGTAGTAACTTACGAAACCGGTATGCTTGAATCTCTTTAACAATTCACAATAATGACTTTTATTCCTACCTCAGTTCATCTAATTGTATATATCTTTCATTAATTTGCATAAAAAGCCTTTACTTTTTTTGACTTACAATGTGCATTTTCATTTATTTTTCTTAGAAACTACATGTGGTAATGTAAGGGGAAACTATTTTCTTTTTGTAACATATTTTTATTATATATAGCTAGCGCCGCATCGCCTGGCCTCCGTGCCGGTGGCACGTAACAAACATCATCCGATCGTCGCCGTTGCCAGCCTCTGTGCCGGTGGCACGTAAAAAGCACCATCCAAGCGTGGCCATTCCCCAGCCTCGTCTGGCACCTGTGTCGGTGGCACGTAAAAAGCACCCACTACATTCACGGAGTGGTTGGCATTAGGAAGGGCATCCAGCTGTAGAGACACTGCTAGATCTGACTGGGCCTGGTGCAACCTTCAGGCTTCCCAGACCCCAGTTGAACCGTCCAACCCATGCTAGCATGGAAAGCGGACGTTAAACAATGATGATGATATATGTGTCTTTGTTTCTGTGTTTGTCCCCCATCACCACTTGGCAACTGGCGTTGGTGTGTTTTAAGTCCCTGTAACTTAGCGGTTCAGTAAAAGAGACTGAAAGAATAAGTACTAGGCTTAAATAATTCCAGGGGTCGATTTGTTTGACTTAAACCCTTCGAGGTGGGTGCTCCAGCATGGCTGCAGTCAAATGACTGAAACAAGTAAAAGAACAGGTAATTTTTATAGTGTTTGCATGTCATATTTCCTAAGATAAGGAAACCCTGGTATTCATATGTATATAAGGGACCTTGTGAAAAAATATCAATGACCTGTAGGAATATGGTATTTTGTTACGCAACCAAAATATTCTATAAAGTATATTAAACAATTTTATAAGTCAATATCATGTTCTACTGTGTTAGCTGTGTGCTTTATATAATTTGTTAAGGTTAAAACATCTATAGAATATCAGAAAAATTAGTCTAAATAGGGAATTTAATGTAAAGGACTTGTTTATGCCAAAATGCTTTAACCCTTTCGTTACTGTATTTATTTTGAGATGCTATCTGTTTCTTTCATTTACTTTAAATATAACAAAGAATTTAGTAAAACAACTATCATTCAGCTTGTATTAGGAACATAAATTGTTACTAAGGTTTGGTGGGAGATTTTAATTAAAACCTTAAGAAAACAAGACATTTGTACAACAGAGCCAGAGCCGGTTTCAGCTGGGTTGGTAATGAAAGGGTTAAAGTTTCTTCATGGCATCTACTAATCCTTTCAAAGACAGCTTACACATCTCTATTTCAAGAGTAAAATGGTTGGAAAATACTGCTCTCATGAATCTACCAATTTCCTGGTTAAAGAATTTAAAATCCATCCATCTTCTCCACTCACTGGTCCTGGAAGGTGGTGGTGTAGGGTCCCATGGATTCCTAAGCATGACCAACTGAGACTATAGGTATTATCCAGCCTTCTCAAACTTGGTCTACCCCCAGGCCTCCTGTGAATTGGTTTGGCTTTGATGAATCTGTTTTGCGATTCTTTCCTACATGTTAACTACATGTCTGTCATACTGGAACTGTGAGACCTCAGGGCAGACATGTAGCAACTTGACTTTCTAAATCAATTATCTTTCTGATCTTCAAGCTATATATCCCACCATTAAGTAACATTACTCCTACAGAGCTTTTCAAGCAGTGGTTTCTCAACTGGGGGTCCATGTAACAAAATACTATTGTGGATCCCCAGTTTACTATTTTAAGGGCCCCTGAAGAAATTTTGCTTTAGATGTATGTATTGTAAGGTATTGTGAAAAACAGCTTGATTCCTTTCCCTGACATTTTACATAGATCAATCTACACAAGTTAGTGTGTGAAAATACAAAATGGGAATTTTGGGAGAAGTTTCTGCAAAACTAATTTTTAAACAAATGACTATGGAGTGGTCCACCAAAACAAAATAGTAATCAAGGGGGGCCCATGGTTGAGAACCCCTGCTTTATCCCTTTCGTGTTCAGATTTCTTTGTCGAATGTGATGCTTATTTATTTATATTGTTTTTGAATTGATCATGGATTATGTCACAGCTTCGAGGTTTTGATGATGTGCTTGCATACTTCATACTTTCCCAGTGACATTCTAGGACAGGTAGAAGGGGTTGGATCTGTTTGGTTTGCACATAGAACAAACAAAATATTTTGGTCAGATGTGGCCAGTTTAAATACCTGTGTCTAAAAAGGCAGCAAGCTGGCAGAAATGTTAGCAGTATTTCATGTCTTTATGTTCCGAGTTCAAATTCTGCCAAGGTCAACTTTGTCTTTCATCCTTTTGGGGTTGATAAATTAAGTACCAGTTGCGTACTGGGGCCGATGTAATCGACTCGTCCCTCCCTCAAAATTTTAGGCCTTGTGCCTAGAGTAGAAAAATACCTTGTAGCTTAGTGATTCTCATGAGGAAACTTAATTTTAAAAATTATATTGTAGGGTTGGTGTGAGAGGCCAGATCGGGCAGGTTTAAAGGAACCCCGTTTTGGCTGCTTGTGTTTGCAATCACACTCTTAGTTTCACAATTCCTTCCTTTGACTCCCACAAAGTGGCCTCAACCTAGAGAGACTCCTTAATCTCTGAGTTATGCACCCTGTCAAGTAATGTTACTTCAGATACCCTTCAGAGGGACCCTATTTTGGCCTCTTGTATTCACATTCATGGTCATGGTCATTGAAACCAAATTGAATAGAGGGAGTTTTTTACCAACAACCTCTGCTTCTGGATACTGAATGCTGCAGTGGGCATATTGTGCAATTCTGGAATTCAATTGAATCTCCTCTTTTGAGGATGGGGATCAGGTGCAATTTAAAATGAGAAAATTGCAGCAAAGCTGTGAGATAGTGGTGTCAGACGTGGCATGAAAACCATCATATAACTAGTGTTATTTTTTCTCTTCCGTTTTACTTTGACGTGTGTATTGCATGTTCATGCTTTGCTGTTCCTATGCAAAACTGTTTACAGATCACAACCATCTCATGAACCTGCGGTTGTGAAACAATGGCTTCAAATACTTTTAGGAGGAGGGAAATAGTCAATTACATTGACCCCAGCGCTCAACTGGTACTTATTTTACTGATCCTGAAAGGCAAAGTCAAACTCAGAATGTAAACAGTTAGAATAAATTCTGCTACTTTGTCCGATGCGCTAACAACTCTGTTAACATGCCTCCTGCCTTTAAGAAATTTAAAATAACGACATTGGAAAATTATTCCCATTTCCACAGGGGCATTTAAATTCTTTTGTAACTTAAACATGTAAATAATTTTTTACATGTCAGCATTAAAAAATCCTTCAAAATAAACAACGATGATGAATTTAATAATAAATAAATTACATGTCTACATTAACGTCCGCTTTCCATGCTAGCATGGGTTGGACGATTTGACTGAGGTCTGGCAAACCAGATGGCTGCACCAGGCTCCAGTCTTGATCTGGCAGAGTTTCTACAGCTGGATGCTCTTCCTAAGGCCAACCACTCCGAGAATGTAGTGAGTGCTTTTACGTGCCAGTCTGGCGGTATATTGGCAACAGCCACGTTCAAATGGTACTTTTTATGTGTCACCTGCACAGGAGCCAGTCCAGTGGCACTGGCAACGACCTTGCTCAAATGTTTTTTCACATGCCACAAGCACAGGTGCTAGTAAGGCGATGCAGGTAAAATTATTTAGATTGTTTCATAACTGAAGAACATGTGTCATTTATGAATTTATACACACCTAATTTTTTCTTGTATAATAATATATTCTATGCTTTGTAGAATGATACATTAAGGAGCTTTTTTTTATGAGTAGAACCAGATTACCTGAATCCATATATATGTGTGACAGAAGCAATATTATTAGCGAAAGGTAATATTTATCCCCCACCTGGATGTGGATGTCCTGTTATAAACAAACTGTTCTGTGGCTCATGGTAACCACTGCAGTATAGTTTCAATGGAATGTCCACATTTAAGTGGAGACAAATATTTATTTCTTTATTGCACACAAAGGGCTAAACATAGAAGAGACGAGCAAGGACAGACAAAGGGCTTAACTCTTAACTCTTTAGTATTTAAACTGGCCAAAATAGTTAATCTGTTTTATGTTCAAACTGACCAGACCCAGCCTCTCACACCTACCCTACAATGTTATTCTACATTAGGTAATTACACCATCAACATCTTGAAGATATGAGATAATGCATGATTAATTCAAATCAATGGGAATCAATAAGTATTATGTTTGATAGAATAATCTGAACATTAAAGGGTTAAGTCAATTACATCAACCCTAGTGCATAACTGGTACTTAATTTATCGGCTCTGAAAGGATAAAAGGCAAAGTCAACCTCGGGGGAATTTGAACTCAGAATGTAAAGACAGATGAAATACCGCTAAGCATTTCACCTGGCGTGCTAACGATTCTGCCAGCCTCAGAGAGGTAATATTTGTCACTAATATTTGTCATTATATATATATATAGTTGATGTAGTCCTAGATATACTGTGCCTGCAAAAAAAAAAAGGGACGGGGTGATAGTTGCAGCTGGTAAACCTTTAGGTTGGTCCTGTATCTTTCTTTAGCTCAACCAACAAACTACAAAAAATAAAGAAACAAACAGACACACTAGCTGTCGCTCCGCTTAGCTGTATTTGGGTGTTTTTTCTTTTTTTTTTTTCAGCTGATGAATAACAAATGAACATGCCAAAAAAAAAAAAAATAATAATAATAAAAAATAGTACTGTACAAATATATTTTTTTTATACATATGACAGTAATTGTTATTTTTTGTTTTTAGTGTTTTTTGTTTTTTTCTTTCTTTTTTTTTTCTTTTTAATACCAGAGAGGAAAAATACACAGAGTCCATTCCATTGAGGTTATTAACTCTTAACGGAAAAGCACTCCTTGTCTTGAAATTCAACTGCATCCAAAAAAATTCTACATATCACGAAGAAATCAGTCAATACATAGGAGCAAACAATCTCAATTAACATTATTATTATTATTGTTATCATCATCGTTATTATTTTTATTATGATCATCATCGTTATTGTTGTTGTTCTCTCATTTTTTTTTTGTTTCGTTTTCATAATGGTGGATTTTATTTTTTTATTATTTTAAAATCATTTTTGTCTTGTCTTTTATTATTAATTTTTTTTTTTACATTTCTTTATAATTTTTTTTTATATCCCTTTGTTTTGTTTTTTTTTAAATTTCGTCTTTCCTTCATAATTTCTCTTTCGTAAATTTTATTTTATTTTTTTTTTCATAAATTTTAAAAATTTCTTTGGAAGTGTGGAGTGAGAGGGGTGGGAGGGAGGGGGTGACATGACGGGGCGGGGCTGGATGAGGGAGTCGGGTAGTGGCACAAAGATGTGATAATAATAATAATAACCCCAGAGTTTCTTCTGGTTTTCGACTCTGTTCATGTTGTTGATGTTAGTGCCATTTTATTCTTTTAGGGGTTTTAATGAAACATTCTTTAATCCTTAAGGGTCATCAAATTAAAATCAAACCATGCCCTTTCTTGTTGGTTTTTGATCATGTTTTTTAAGGATTGTGGAAGGTAGACAGAGAAGGGAAGCAGGGATGAAGGTCAAACGAGGATGATGGTCAAGAATTTAATATCAGGCATGAGTTCCATTTGACAGGAGAAATGGAGGTCGAGGCAGAAGGGGTGGGTTTGTACCTCAGCTTTTTGTTTTTTTTTACTCCTCTTTGTTGTTCTTATTCACTCCCATTTGTGCCATAACCCTTCCCCCCACCCCAAACATGAAAAAAAAAAAAATCTGTCCCACTGGAAAGAGTAACTTGGAATTGGATGTATGGATGTTAGGGTGAGTTGGGGGAAGAGTGAACAGGGCCTGGTCTGGTCAGGTCAGGTCAGGTCAAAAGTGGATGAAGGAGTTGTGGAATTGAGAGAAATGTTGAATTTGAATGAAAGATGGAGTGAGTTGAAGAATGGTTGAAGTAATGTGAGAGGTTAAGGCTACCCCCCCCCAAAAAAAAACCTAAAAAAAACAAGGGACCACTATGATAGGGTAGAGCAGCTACAAGTAATCTCCTTTACCCCAAGTATATGCACAGGTAGCAAAGGAGAAGAAGAGTGATAAAGTAAAAAACAAAATTTTCCTTGGACACAATATGTGTATATATGTCTATATATATATATATATGTGTGTGTGTGTAGGTCATATGTCTTATCATGGAGATTATATATATATATATATATATATACACACACACATACATCACATACATATGCATGTGTTTCTATATACCTCTACTGAGTGGACTATAACTTAGAGAGAGACAATGATAGGAGCACTATGGCTTATGCACGTTCATATATAATAAAGACCCATGTTGATGTATGTAATAACAAGTTTCAATGGGTCTGTTAGGGGAAGCCAGGTCGCCCTCATCAGAAGAAAATGACAGGTGATTGGAGATGTGATATGTCAGTTTCAAAATATAAATTTCAAACTCTTTGTATTGAGTTCTTTTGCCTTTAGTTTGTAGACAAATGCATTTACTTAATTGTGAGTGTGTGTTTGTTTGTTATCTCCTCACCACTTTTCTTTCTTTTGCCACTCCTTTTCCTGATGAAGTGCTAGTGTCCAAAACATTAAGGATCCTTTCCCTTTTCTTTTAAGCGTTAGACTAATAACACCTTTGCTAAATCTTGTCTCTTGTGTTTTTTGGTCATTTATCCTTTATATATACACACACACATACTCATTAGGTCAATGTAAAGCAAAGATTACAAAGAACTGCTGCTGTTTGCCAATTGTCAGTTCACAACACACATGTAGCATTTTTTTTAGAACTCTATCCTACAAAGAGAGAAACAGCAGTGTAATCTTAAGAGGATGCTTTGATAAAACAGCAATAACTAATTGAATCAGAGTGGTCTTAAAATTTGCTTTGCTGAGAGAGAGAGAGAGAGAGTCCCATTGTTTAACTCCTAAGTCTGAATGTTTTGTTTATATCTTGGGAGGGCCATTATGCCAATAACACACATACACTGGTTCAATTTCACTTCTTTATTATTAGAAAACTAGTTAGTTGTTTAACCAACTAACTAATAATAAGGAAGTGAAATTGGACCCACGTGTGTGTTTATTATTTACACAACGACCCTCCAAAAATAAAAAATTTGTTTTGAGACATGATTTCATATCAAGAATATTGCAAGCCTAATACATAAAAAAAAACTGCTGCTTCAGTTTTTAGCTAATTAGGGTCATCCTCCAATGCTGCCCCTTTTGAGTGCATTTGGGTGATTCTGACCATGAAATAATATCACAGGAAATCTGAATTTCCTGATATTCTTCTATAAAGACAGATAAGACACACATAACAATGATGTCATGAAGCATGGATTAATGGTTAGGGTATTCAGCTCAAGATCTTGAGGGTGTGAGTTCAATTCCTGGTGGTGTGCCATATCCTTGAGTAAAAACCCTTTATTTCATGCTGGCAAAATGAGTAATACCTGTATTTCAAAGGGGCCAGCCTTGTCACATTATGTTTGTGACACTGAATCTCCCTGAGAACTACATTAAAGAGAGTTGTGTCTGTGGAGTACTCAGCCACTTGCATGTTAATTTCACAAGCAGGCTGTTCCTCTCGATCAGATCAACAGGAACCCTCATTGTCTTAACCGACAGAGTACTACTTTTGATCTGTCAACAATTTTAGGTGTAAGGGTTATTTCCGGAAAACCTTTAGGTGTAAATGTTAAATCCAGAAAATCTTTGGCGCTTCTAATTGGCACCAGTCTAGTAAAGTTTGATCCAAACCAATCTAGAATGAACCCTGTTCTAAACTGTTCTGTCCAGACAATTTGCATTTGATCTTGTGCATTTTTTGTGTCTAGCTATTGTTTAAAAGTTTTTACAAAAATACCCATTATTATTTTTATTGGAGAAATGTTAAAATAGCAGAATTTTGGATACAATGCCCTATTTTGTTATTTACATGTTCCTCTTTATGATCTTCAAATTCTTCGGGGTTTGAAATTTAGAACATAGTTTTGTTGATATTAGATTACTGCTAAGACCAAAAATGATGGAATATATGATATGGTCATCCCTCGTGTATATGTGGGTGCATGTATACAAATGTATGTATATTATATATCTCCTTGTTTTTCTTTTCTAAATCTAATCAACCCTCTCAATGCACCTCTTTCCCCACCAACAAAATAAATTTTAAAAATTTAGCTACCTTGGGTTTTTGCCAGATAATAACTATTATTATTAATAATAGTTATTGTTATTATTCTTAACAAGCTGGCAGAATTGTGAGCAAGTTGGACGCATATAATCTGAGTTCATTAATGAACTCAATGTACATTAAGTCCAAGCAAAGTTGAACTTAAGCAAAATAATTCTCCCTAAATTCTACCTTAGGGTCAGCAATTCGAAAGGAGAAGGCAAGTCGATTACATCAACCACAGAACATCACTGGTACTTTATCTTATCAACTGCCCCCGCTTCCCCGAGAGAATGATAAGCCAAGTCAACATTGGCAGACTTTGAACGCAGAAAAATTGGTACAAAGCAATTTGTTCTGCAGCACTAATGATTCTGTCGGCTTACATATTAAAATTAATAATAATAATAAGTTTATCATCCAACATAGTTTTGTTGACAGTTTACTGCTAAGGGTAAAAGATGTTGGAATATGTGCTATGGTCACCATGCATGTGGTTGTATGTATGTATGTACATATATATATATTTATCAAATACACATATGTTGTTTGTTTGTTGGTTGGGATCAATGAAAAAGTACTCAATCCAGTGAAAGATAAATATCATTTAATAGAAACAGGATTTGTGATTTGTATTTCTATTCATAGGACACAGTGTGCTATACAAGTTCCTCTGAATACTGCACCATCGTACCATGAAACTTAAAGTCGCTCACATAAAAATAAACCCTGTTGTTATTAAATGATATATAACACATACTCTAAAACAATTTATCATGAGAAAGAGAAGAACAAAAAAAAAAAAAGGAGTGCAATGATGGTGGGGGAGATGTTGAGGGGGAGGCCACGAGAGGACAAGAATGGTGGTAGGAAGTGTATGAGATGATAAAAAGGATGTGGGGGAGGGGTGAAGTTGTGAGCAAATCTGATGGACTTGGGGGCGTAGAGATGGGTCGCATGGAGAGGGGGTGGGGCGAGGGTAAATGGGTAGTGGGGAGAAGAGCTGCTGCTGCTGATACTGTCGTGAATGGTAGTGCTGGCGGCAGCAGCAGCAGGAGTCAAGGCTGCAAAGCTGCTGGTTTGTGGTGAAGGAACAACCCCCCCTCCTGCACCTGCCCAATCACCCACCCACCCCACTTCCTGGAACCAAGTTGCTAGAGGTAACTGAGTTCCAGAGCATGGTGCAGGGCTGCCAGATCGGAATGGTTCGAGATCCGCCAAAATGGCCAGTTCATCTAGAAAAGAATGAAACAAGAAAAATTAATTAACATAAAACAAAAAATATTAATTTAAGAACTAAACAAATCCAAAAATCAACATACTCTCTCTTTTTACTTGTTTCAGTCATTTGACTGCGGCCATGCTGGAGCACCGCCTTTAGTCGAGCAAATCGACCCCAGGACTTATTCTTTGTAAGCCCAGTACTTATTCTATCGGTCTCTTTTTGCCGAACCGCTAAGTGACGGGGACGTAAACACACCAGCATCGGTTGTCAAGCAATGCTAGGGGGACAAATACAGACACACAAACATATACACATACACACTTATATACATATATATACGACAGGCTTCTTTCAGTTTCCGTCTACCAAATCCACTCACAAGGCATTGGTCGGCCCGGGGCTATAGCAGAAGACACTTGCCCAAGATGCCACGCAGTGGGACTGAACCCGGAACCATGTGGTTGGTTAGCAAGCTACTTACCACACAGCCACTCCTGCGCCTATAATTATATCTCTTATATAAAATCCATTCTGTCTGTGTGTCTTATCGGATCTCGGGCATCCTCCATCTGATTGCACTCAAATTTCATATGTAGATACCAACGGTATCAGGGCATGTATAAGTCTTGAAAAAAATTACAAAAATCGATTCCAGGTGAGAATGTGATCGATAAAGCTGTTTTTGTCCTACTTTTCTTTAGTCAACCTGTACCTTCCATTTTTTGTCGTTTTGTACTGCTTAAGGGCACATTTTCTTTCCTGCCAAGCTTACTGTTTAAACCATGTTTGTGTTCTCCCAGTCAACAGCCTTATCATTACTGGTGCTTTAAACTCTTCGGTTGCATAATCGTTTTTCTTTGGAATAGAAAACAAGTCTATCTTTATTTGATGAAGGGGAATTTTCCTTGTATTGTTTGTCTTGTACTCTGTTTTTTTTTTTGTTAAAAAAAGTCCGTTTCCTTGTTTGATTTTATGTTTTCGTTTCTCGTTGCGTTCTACGTTTATTTGTGGTGTCCTGTACTCATATATGCCTGTATACATACATGTAGATGTAGGTATGTACATATATGTATGTATATATGCATGTTTTATTTATTTATTAAATTGTTATATGACTGAACGCACGCGTTGTTTTCTCTTCTCCAAGTAAGTTATATATATATATATATATAGGTGTATGTATGTATGTATGTATTTGTGTGTGTGTGTGTGTATTTGTGTGTGTGCGTGTATGTGTGTATATGTATGTGTGTGTATGTGTATATGTATGTTTATGTTTGTGTGTATGTATGTATGTGTGTGTATGTATGTATGTGTGTGTATGTGTGTATATGTATGTATATATATGTATGTATATGTGTGTGTGTGTATTTATGTATGTATATTTACATGGATGTATGTGTATGTATGTATATACACACACACACACACACTCACAGGTGTGAGTTTGTATACTATTTACAGGTGTAGAGAATTGAATGTGCAGGTGAGAGATGGAAGTCATTACCTGTTTAGCAGCAGCTTCTTCATCCCGACCATCACCAACGACAACGTAGGTACACTTCCGCCCAAATCGAGATACTATTCTTTCAAAACAGCTTTCTTTTCCTAAGGAGAGAAAGAAAAAGACAGTGAAAACGGAGATGAAAATGTGTGTGTGTGTGTGTGTGTGTTGGGGGGGAGAGAACTGTAATATCATGTTACAGTAAGCAGGAATCTGAACTTGGATCCCCACCATTAAATTTCAGTTAAGAGCAAGTGTAAAGAGCTCCTTTGGTCATGAACGACCATGGGATTGCACCTAGAAAGTTCCTCTCCAAAGTACAAGTCTGGTCAAAGTTGTTTAACCCTTTCGTTACCGTATTTATTTTGAAGTGCTCTGTGTTCTTTTCAATTACTTTAAATATAACGAAGAATTTAGTAAAATAACTTAGTTATCATTAACCTAGTGTTAGGAACATAAATTGCGACTAAGGTTTGTTGGAAGATTTTAATTCAAAACTCATGAAAACAAGACATTTGTACTCAGAGCCAGAGCCGGTTTCAGCCAGTTTAGTAACAAAAGGGTTAAGGATGACCAGCAGTCGCCCAGGCATACCAGTCTCCCTTCTCCATGCCACCGATGTTATTATCCAAGGGAAAGACAAAGGCCGATACAGCTTGGCACCAGCAGCATCACAACTCATTTCTACAGCTGGCTAATGGATCCGCCAGCTTGCTGCCTCAATAATAATAAACCTTTCTACTATAGGAACAAGGCCTGAAATTTGGCGGGTAAGTTGATTACATCGATCCCAAAGTTCAACTGGTAATGAAAGGTAAATTCTGCGTAGGTGGAATTTGAACTCAGCAACATTTCATCTATCTTTTATATTCTAAGTATTTTGCTGGGCATGTAATCAATTCTGCCAGCTCAGCACCTTATACACATTATCATCATCATCGCTTAGCATCCACTATCCATGCTGGCATGGGCTGGACAGTTTGACATGGGGCTGGATAGCCATGGAACTGTTCAGACTCCAGCTCTCTGTTGTGGCATGGTTTCTATGGCTGGATGACCTTCCTAATGCCAACCACTTTATAGAGTGAGCTGGGTGCTTTTTATATACCACGGGCATGGATGCATTTATGCAGCACCAGCAGTGGAGGCGCAATGGCCCAGTGGTTAGGGCAACGGACTCGTGGTCGGAAGATCGCGGTTTCAGTTCTCAGACCAGGCATTGTGTATGTTTATTGAGCGAAAACACCTAAAGCTTCACGAGGCTCTGGCAGGGGGTGGTGGCAACCCGTTGTACTCTTTCACTCACTCTTTCTTCCTGTATCTTGTCCCAGACTTCCTACACAACCGCTGAGCCTGGATGTGCATTCATCCATCCGTCGATGCTCTTGGTGTCGGGGGTTGACCTGCTTTCTCTTCTGCGGGTCTTACGAATAGCAAAGGACCACGTTTCGGACTTCTCCCACTGGGACGAAGACCGCTTCGCTCAGCAAACAAACAAGCAGCACCAGCATGGGTGCATTTACTCAGCACTGGCATGGGTGTGTTTACGTAGCACCAAACACGGGTGCATTTATGTAGCAATGGCACGAGTGCATGTATGTGCACCAGGCTCCAGTCTGATCTGGCAAGGTTTCTACAGCCAGATGCCCTTCCTAATGCCAACCACTCTGAGAATGTAGTGGGTGCTTTTTAAATGCCACTGGCAATGACCATGCTCGAATGGTGTCTTTTATGCATCACTGGCACAAAAGCCAGTCATCTGGTGCTGGATATATATGATATGTAGCACTGGCACGGGTTCATTTATGTAACACTGGCATGAGTGTGTTTATGTAGCACCAGCATGGATGCATTAACACAGTACCAGCACATGCTTTATACATATATATATATATATATATGAAGAAAGAGGAGAGAATGACATTCACACAAACAAATACAGCTATGAACACAGAGACAGACAAAAAAACAAACACACATGCTGCATGCATAGAGAGAGAGAGAGAGAGAGGTGGAAAGAAATGAGTTTACCAACCTATTTTTGTTGCACTGTATATGTTTTCAATTGAGAAAACTCCTCCCAGACCATAAAGCAACACCTTAGCTAATGCAGGCACAAGCTGAGTGGTTGTCACTAACACATTTACACAGTTAGATCTGAAAAGATTTAAAGAAATAAATAAATAAATGTGTCTCATATGGATAGGCTTCTGAACAATCTCCATTTATCAAATATTCGCATATACCAAATTTTCCAAACAGATTTTCAGTTTTAAAAAAGGGGGTAGGTTGACCTATACACCAAAACGACTTTGGAGGACCAAAAATGTGGCAGGATTTGGAAAGATAGTGACAATGTTTGAATGTTTACACTATATACTATGTTGATTTGTGTGCCAGAAACTACTGTATGTATCTATGTATGGAGCCAACGAAGGAAACTTCTACATGGCTGTTCAACCTGTTAGAAATAGCAGCTGAATTTCTTTCAAATTGTACCCTTCTTGTCTCATGTATGCACATACCCTAGTTTCTGGCTTATGTGAAATATTTCCAGGTAAAAATTGGTAGGTCAACTTATACACCAAGATAACTTTAGAGAATCTAAAGAGACGAGGGCTGCAGGGAAAGCAAAAGTCCCACTGAATCCCAACCACAGATTTTATGCCATAATAGGCCTAAAAAGCAACCTCAGGACCCACAAAATGTAAAGCTGACAACCCAGTTATCTTCAGTGACAATGAAGGGAAAATCTAAAATATATATATAAATATATAGGGGATAGTTATGATCCTGGCTATAGGATTATTACATAGTTCCCTATGTTGTGGCCTGTATTGCATAACATTGTAAGAGATATGGAATAAATTGTTTGTTTACAGAAACAGGTGTTATGTCAATTTCATGTCCCTTCATTCTACATTTAAGTTGTTATTTTTATAAACATATCATCATCATCATTGTTTAACATTCGCTTTCCATGCTGGCATGGATTGGATGGTTTGACTGAGGACTGGAAAGCCAGGAGGCTGCAACAGGCTCCAATCTGACCTGGCAAGGTTTCTACAGCCAGATGCCCTTCCTAATGCCAACCACTCTGAGAATGTAGTGGGTGCTTTTTAAATGCCACTGGCACGAGGGCCAATCAGGCAGCACTGGCAACAACCATGCTCGAATGGTGTCTTTTATGCGCCACTGGCACGAAAGCCAGTCAGGTGGTACTGGGGAGATATATATATATATATATATGTATATATATATATATATAATGATGTGGAGGCCCAGTGGTTAGGGCAGCGGACTCGCGGTCGTAGGATTGCGGTTTTGATTCCCAGACTGGGTGTTGTGAGTGTTTATTGAGCGAAAACACCCAGAAGCTCCACGAGGCTCCGGCAGGGAGTGGTGATCCCTGCTGTACTCTTTCACCACTCTTTCTTCTGTTGGCCTGCTCGCTTAGCCAGCGGGGTGGCGTCATTCGAAGGCTAAAACAATGCGAATGCATTGTGACCAGCGATGTGTAACAACATCTGATGGTCTGGTCGGTCATGTGATATATATGATATATAAAATATAATATACGTACCTGGTGTTGATTATGTTGAGAGATTTCAATGCCATTGTTAGCCAACTGTCTGTGATGTTTTCAATTTCTTGCCTCAATTGAAGCCACTGTTCCCGTTTCTGCGGACCTAATAAACCTGGAATGCAACAAAAAATGGCAACATGCATTAATATGCAAGAACAAATACGTGAAAGGGAGTGTGTGTGTGTAGTCATTTCCGTCTACCAAATCCATTCACAAGGCTATGGCAGAATAGACCTGCCCAAGGTGCTACACAGTGGGACTGAACCCAGAACCATGCAAGACTGCGATTGATTGTCAATAAAATAAAATTTTATTCTTCCTGAATGGCTTGATACTAAGTGACCCAATGGCCTGGTACTAGTCTGTAAGTTGGTGGTTGGGGTCTGCTGCCCCAGGGGACCAAAGGCATGAGTGTGATAGTAAGGATAATGGTAGTGATGGTATTTAATCTCTTAAGATATTATCCCATATATTTTCATTTAGAAATGTCTAGTAAATATATATTTGAATGAAAATGTACTCTAGGGTATTTGCCACTTATTTCTAACCCCAAATACCTTGTTCTTGATGTTTTCCCCCTTTTTTTAGCCTAAAATGTCAGTAACTATCATTTCTATCAGCAACTTCATAATAAATCAATAACTAATCATAGGTGCAAGAGTGGCTGTGTGGTAAGTAGCTTGCTTACCAACCACATGGTTCTGGGTTCAGTCCCACTGCGTGGCATCTTGGGCAAGTGTCTTCTACTATAGCCCCGGGCCGACCAAAGCCTTGTGAGTGGATTTGGTAGACGGAAACTGAAAGAAGCCCATCGTATATATATATATGTGTATATATATATATGTGTGTGTGTGTGTATGTATGTTTGTGTGTCTGTGTTTGTCCCCCAAGCATTGCTTGACAACCGATGCTGGTGTGTTTAAGTCGCCGTCACTTAGTTGTTCAGCAAAAGAGAGTGATAGAATAAGTACTGGGTTTACAAAGAATAAGTCCTGGGGTCTTTTTGTTCGACTAAAGGCGGTGCTCCAGCATGGCCGCAGTCAAATGACTGAAACAAGTAAAAGAGTAAAAGAGTAAAAGAGAGAGTGATCCAAAATGACAAATACCAACCTCCTACATTATTTCTGTAACTATTGTATATCTCCTTTATCCGTCGGTACCGAAAGGCGAGCTTCCGCATCCAGTCGACTCCTCCGCGAACACCAGTGGCTATACACAGATTTGCATTGGTGGTGGCTGCATGGAAACCATCAGTTGCAAAGTTATATGAACTGGAAATATAAAAAAAGAATAAAAGAAAAATATGAAAAACAATAAAACAAATCATTTTTCTTTGTCATTATGATCGTTGTGCTTAATGTCTGCTTTTCCATGCTTGCATGGGGCAGACGGAGTTTCCTTGAGACGGATTTCCTATGGCCGGATGCTCTTCCTGTCACCAACCCATACCCGCTTGCGAGCTGGCAGAACCGTTAGCACGCTGGGCGAAATGCGTAGCCGTATTTCGTCTGCCGTTACGTTCTGAGTTCAAATTCCGCCGAGGTCGACTTTGCCTTTCATCCTTTCGGGGTCGATAAATTAAGTACCAGTTACGCACTGGGGTCGATATAATCGACTTAATCCGTTTGTCCGTCCTTGTTTGTCCTCTCTGTGTTTAGCCCCTTGTGAGTAGTAAAGAAATAGGTTACTATTCCCCCGTAACGAGATACATTATGATGGAAAATTGGAAATGAAGGATACCATTTGCAAGACTGTCACATTCGTTTACAACTATCACACAATGTGAAGGCAAGGAGACAGTGATACACGCACACACACAAACAGGCTTCTTTTAGTTTCTGCCTACTAGACCCACTCACAAAGGTTTGGTAAACAAACTTCTAACCACACAGTCTACATCCAGGTTGCAAAATACTGCCTCCAAGAAGGATCCACCTAACCCATGCCAGCATGAAAAAAAAAAAGCAAACATAAAACTAATGAATGAACACACACACACACACAAATGCATACATCATAACATCACAAAACCACCCCATGGCACACAACCATTTCACTTCATACCAACACACACACACAGATGACTTATTGTTCGTCAATGAGAGAGGCCAGATAGTATTGTCAACCTGCAAGTGACAAGTGATTAGATCCTCGACATAATAGATAGACAAGGTGGCTGCCGGTGGCATTTAAGTAGAGTATTATTACATCGCTTTATTCAATCCACTCCTCTCTGGCATTTTTCACATACTGAGAGCTCTGGAGTAGCCAGTTCCCCCTTGCTGCACCCTGTCTGGGTCATGGTCAGTCAATAGCACTCAACAAAGCTTACTTGTGCCTCATGCAATCTGGGACCTTTGTTCATTCATTGGATCCCATTAATTCTTGAATTCCATACAAAATTATCTTAATCCAAACCCTAAATCTATAAAGTAAAGAAACATCTTTTCCATCTCAAAACACCTACTCAACTGGTGATGGTGATGATGATGAAAATAATAACAATAATTATTATTATTTCTTTATTGCCCACAGTGGTGCTAGACATAGAGGGAACAAACAAGGACAAAGGGATTAAGTCGATTACATTAAACCCAGTGCATAACTGGTACTTATTTAATTGACCCCAGTGTGTAACTGGTACTTCGACCTCAGTGCATAACTGGTACTTATTTAATCAACTCCAGTGCGTAACTGGTACTTATTTAATCGACCCCAATATGTAACTGGTACTTATTTAATCGAACCCAGTGCATAACTGGTACTTATTTACTCGAACCCAGTGCATAACTGGTACTTATTTACTCGAACCCAGTGCATAACTGGTACTTATTTAATCGACCCCAGTGCGTAACTGGTACTTATCTAATCGACCCCAGTGCGTAACTGGTACTTATTTAATCGACCCTGAAAAGATGAAAGGCATAGTCAATCTCAGAAGAATTTGAACTCAGAATGTAAAGACAGATGAAATTCCATTAAGCATTTTGGCAGGCATGCTAATGATTCTGCCAGCTCACTGCCTTAATAATAATAATAATAATAATAATAATAATGGTTTCAAATTTTGCCAGAAGGGCAGCAATTTTGTGGGAGGGGATGAGTCGATTACATCGGTTCCAGTGTTCAATTGGTACTTATTTTATCGACCCTGAAAGGGCGAAATACTGATAAACATTTTATCCTGTGCACTAACTGACTAGTCCCTTCCCCATAACTTCAGGGTTTGGGCCTATGCTAATCACCACGCTTTTACTTGTTTCAGTCATGTGACTGTGGCCATGCTGGAGCACCGCCTTTAGTCAATCAAATCGACCCCAGGACTTATTCTTTGTAAGCCTAGTACTTATTTTATTGGTCTCTTTTTTGTTGAACCGCTAAGTTACGGGGGACGTAAACACACCAGCATTGGTTGTCAAGCAATGCTAGGGGGACAAACATAGACACACAAACACGCACACACACACATATATATATATATATATATACATATATACGACAGGCTTCTTTCAGTTTCCGTCTACCAAATCCACTCACAAGGCTTTGGTCGGCCCGAGGCTATAGTAGATGACACGTACCCAAAGTGCCACGCAGTGGGACTGAACCCTGAACCATGTGGTTCGTAAGCAAGCTACTTACCACACAGCCACTCCTACCACCACCATCATCTTTTCAGAAGTGTGTGTGCGTATGCGAGTGCTATGAGGGTGTATATTGTGTATACGCATATTTGTGAACAATAGCATCATATTCAGTTACAACTATCTACCGGGTCACTCTGTGGTTCACTGCATCATTTACAGCTTTTGTCACTCTACCCTAATTACTACTACTAGTAGTAACTAAGGTGTGTTTTTTTTTAAAAATTTTTATTTTCTTATTTTTATTTAAAGCCACTGTGCATCTGTTTATTTGTCTGTCTACCTATCTACCTTGTCTGTTTGTGTTCATTAGTCATATATATGGAGTGGCTGCATGGTAAGTAGTTTGCTTACCAACCACATGGTTCTCGGGTTCAGTCCCACTGTGTGGCACCTTGGGCAAGTGTCTTCTACTATAGCCTTGGGCCAACCAAAGCCTTGTGAGTGGATTTGGTAGGTGAAAGCTGCAAGAAGCCCATCGTACATATATATATATGTGTGTGTATGTTTGTGTTTTGTGTTTGCACCCCCCCCCCCACATCGCTTAGCAACCAATGTTGGTGTGTTTACATATCTGTAACTTAACGGTTTGGCAAAAGAGACTGATAGAATAAGTACTAGGCTTATAAGGAATAAGTCCTGTCCTGGGGTTGATTTGTTCGACTTAAAGGCGGTGCTCCAGCATGGCCACAGTCAAATGACTGAAACAAATAAAAGACTAAAGGAATAAGAATATATACACACCATAACACGGCCCTTTACGAGGACCCTGCTTCACAAGCTTTTACAAGATTCATTTTCTGTTTACGAGTGTTGTTTGGAAATGAACTCATATATCGAGGCATACGTCTTTTACTCTTTTACTTGTTTCAGTCATTTGACAGTGGCCATGCTGGAGCACCGCCTTTACTCAAACAAATCGACCCCAGGACTTATTCTTTGTAAGCCTTGTACTTATTCTATCAGCCCCCCCCCTCCGAACTTGTAAGTAACGGTGGATGTAAACTCACCAACATCAGTTGTCAAGCTAACGATTCTGCCAGCTCGCCACCTTCACCTTAATAAAAACGAATAATCTTCACAAGGCCTGAATAATTTGGTGGATGGGGCTACTTGAATACATGACCCCTAGCAGTCAACAGGTACTTAATGTATTGACCCTGAAAGGATGTAAAGCAAAGTCAATCTCGCTGGAATTTGAACTCAGAACATAAAGACAGATGTTGCATATGGCAACGATTCTTCCAGCTTCACACCTTGCACTTTTTGGATTACGTTAAAGGACTGCAATTTTAGGGGCTGCAGGGTTTGGTCTATCTATATTAACAAACCGAGTCCTTGCCTGGTACTTTATTTTAACAACCGCCCCACCCACAGGAGGGATGAAAGGCAAAGTTAATCGCGGTGCTTATTACAAACTTTATCGGTAGTAAGTAGATTATTAAACCTTATCAACTGATTAAGGGTTTTTACAATCTATTACCAATAATATTATTATTAGTTGTTTATTAACAGTTTGTTAATTATAAATTTCTTAATACTTTTATCCTGATAAGTATACTGCTAATAAGTTAATCCCTAGCAAGTGTATTTAACAATAAGTCGAATTACAAATAAAATTTATTACTAATTAATTTTATCGCTCAAATGTTTATTAATTAATAATAAACCTCAATGTTAATAAGCTTGTTATTACTAAGTTTCTAAACCATATGATAATCCTCTCTACTAAAAGCACAAAGCCTGAAATTTTTTTGGTGGGGGAGGAGGAGTCGATTACATTAAATTCAGATTAAATTAAATTTAAGGCGGCGAGCTGGCAGAATCGTTAGCACGTTGGGCGAAATGCTTAGCAGTATTTCGCCTGCCGCTCCGTTCTGAGTTCAAATTCCGCCGAGGTCGACTTTGCCTTTCATCCTTTCGGGGTCGATTAAATAAGTACCAGTTATGCACTGGGGTCGATATAATCGACTTAATCCGTTTGTCTCTCTGTGTTTAGCCCCTTGTGGGTAGTAAAGAAATAGATTACATTAAATTCAGTGTGTAATTGGTACTAATTTCCTAACCCTGAAAGGATGAAAGGAAAAGTTGACTTTGGCAGAATTTGAACTTAGAACGTAAGGACGGATGAAATGTGGCTAAGCATTCTGGCTGGTGTGCTAATAATATATGATGTGGCACAGCAAAATCTGAAAGGGAACCAACATGGTACATTAAACAGCAGGCTCTGTCCTGGAACCCAGAAGGGAAGCAGGAAAGAGGGATGCCCTAAAAACTAATGGAGTCAGGATACTGAAGCAAAGTTGAAAATGCTGTGATCCAAATAGAGAGAAGTGGAAAAGACAATCTCGAGATGAGAACAGTGAAGGAAAGTCATCGATGATCTTTGCTCGAAAGGGATCAAAGGGGTTCCACAGGAAGTAGGGGACTTAATTGAATGAGTAAAAGCGGTTCTTACCTAAGGTCCTGTCCGTTATCATCAGATGACACATCATCTATATGAACTTGATCACATTCCTGTAGTAACAATAAAACAATACGGCTTAAATTATTATTGGCAACGACAACAACAAAAACAACATCATTTAACAGTTACTAGCACTATGAACCGGCAACGCCGTGTCAAGGTGCTAATGCATGCATATACAGCTGTGTGCGCATGCACATACACGCGAGTACTGTCCAAATCTCCGACCAATCACCTACAGCTAGCTGGCATTCAATTGGCGTATCAAGTTTCGGGCATTTTGATTGGGTTTTGGATAGAAAATTCACAAAAAAGTCACTTCTAATGATTTTTTAATGGCTTTGCGGGGTGACTGGGGAAATGTAAAGATGTGCACGACCACCCTTGGACGGTTTTGAATGACCATAGAAAGTGCGAGCCCTCTAACCGAAAAATTGTTGATTTGTATAAAGGATATACACACACACACACACAGACAGACATTTTGCCGTTTATATATATAGAGATTATCTCCAATCAGTGAATGTGGTCATCTGGTTCCTCCAGTCACATGGCACCGGGTCGCATCAAGAAATCTGGATGAAACTAAAAACAACTGTTGACTACACAAGGAGTATTCCAGTTGCTCGATTCAATGGAGTTACCTACTTATTAAGATCAAAAGTATCAGAGGCCAATCTGGAGCAATAGGCTCGTAAAGTCAGCTTCTTGGTTTCTGTGGCACATACACCCCCCCCCCGGACACCCTACTGTCGTACGATTATCCATTTTTGCAAGCTGAACAAACTGAAGCAATGTGTGAAATAAAATGTTTTGCTCAACAACACACACTATCACCCGGGTCTAGGAAATGAAACCACGCTCTTATGATCACGAGCGCAAAAGTCTAACCACTAATGCCATGCACCTCCACACTTATTAATATCGGGAGGTGTAAAGGGGCTGAGCATTCCACGGGTATTTTGTGTGTTTCATGGAAACCTTATGTAGGGTTTTTAACAGGAAGAGTTGGCGTTAGGAAGGGCATCCAGCTGTAGAAACACTGCCAGATCAGACTGGGCCTGATGCAGCCTTCTGGCTTCCCAGACCCCAGTTGAACCGTCCAACCCATGCTAGCATGGAAAGCGGACGTTAAACGATGATGATGATGAAGAGCATCCAGCCATAAAAAATCTACAAATTATTTATTTGCTTGCTGTAAATATATTTAAAAAAATTTTAATGCAAAAGCTTTATAAAAGGGCCTTCGTTGTTTGAGGCCACTGGATTTATATCTGGTCTATACTGGCCCCATATATTAAATCTGGCCCTTATCTCTCCTCAGTTTTGTAGAGTGACAACAAATGTCAAGAGGTGAGGTATCCTTGGGCCCTGAAGGGAAAGGGACAGTCATCGGGATGCCAGTCCAGCCATGTTAAAGATGTCCTTTTGTGACACTTGTAATGTTCAATATTTGTTCGCAAACAGAGGTTCAAGATGCAAAGGAAAAAGGAGAGACAAGAAAGAGAAAAGATGAGATGAAAACAGATATTCTTGCCTCCAGCTGCCTCTCAAAACCAATGGAAGGAAAGTCATGGCTTCCCCCACCACACCACTTTCTTTAGATATTTCAGAAATCAGAGCCAATAGTCAAAGACACACAGACAGACAAGCAAACATAATAGTAACCAGAAATAACAACTACAACATTTGTCAGGTGACATTTTTCATGCTTGGTGAAGTGGAAAATTTTCTTTCAGAATAGAAAGAAAACAAACAAACAAGAAGTCATTGACAACAGGCGTTGAATGGAAAGAGGGGGCAAAAAAAGGAACCCAATTTTATCTGTACCATGGTAAGAGATTTTACAATGCACCCTGGGTTTCTGCGTGTGTGTATACTTAAATATATATATATCCCTTTCAATGTTTATATGTATGTAATATATACACATATGCAATCACATCATCATCGTTTAACACCCACTTTCCATGCTTGTATGGTTTGGACGAATGACTGAGAGCTGGCGAACCAGATGGCTGCACCAGGCTTCAATCTTGATCTGGCAGAGTTTCTACAGCTGGATGCTCTTCCTAACGCCAACCACTCCGAGAGTGTAGTAGGTGCTTTTTATGTGCCAGTCAGTCGGTACTAGCAACGACCTTGCTCGAATGGTGTCTTTTACATGCCACCGGCACGGAGGCCAGATAGCTGCTCTGGCAATGATCACGCTCGGATGGTGCTCTTTAAGGCGACGCTGGTAACGATCATGCTGGAATGGTGCCTTTTAAGTGCCACTGGCACGGAAGCCGGTTAGCCGCTCTGTCAATGATGACACTCGTATGGTGCTTTTAAATATTTACAGGCATAGGCATGGCTGTGTGGTAAGAAATTTACTTCTGAACCATGTGGTTCTCAGTTCAGTCCCACTGCACAGCACCTTGGTGTCTTCTGCTATAGTCGTGGGCCGACCAAAGGCTTACGAGTGGATTTGGTGGATGGAAACTGTGCGCGTGTATGCATATAACTGCGTCTCCTTATCTGACACTGTGCACTGTGTCCCAGCTGCAAATGAAAGTCACTGGCATACAAGTGGTGTCTTCCGTTTTGAATAAGGCTGCGAGCTGGCAGAAACGTTAGCATGCTGGGTGAAATGCGTAGCCGTATTTCGTCTGCCTTTATGTTCTGAGTTCAAATTTCGCCATGGTCGACTTTGCCTTTCATCCTTTCGGGGTCGATAAATTAAGTACCAGTTACGCCCGAGGGACGATGTAATCGACTTTGTCTGTCCATTTGTCTGTCTTGTTTGTCCTCTCTGTGTTTAGCCCCTTGTGGGTAGTAAAGAAATAGGTATCTTCCATTTTGAATCTTCTGTGAAGAACATGTCTGGCTAATGGGGAGATATTACCTTATTTGGAAAGAGGTGAGGGTTAGTGACAAGAAAGGCATCTGGCTATAGAAAAATCCACCTCAACAAATTCTATCGAATCCATGCAAGCATGGAAAAGCAGACATTAAAGTGATGATGGAAGTGATTTATGCACAAGATAAGGTTTTCTGGAAAATCTTACTGTGCCTCTGTCTGTCATTACCTTCAATACCTATTTCTTTATTACCCACAAGGGGCTAAACATAGAGGGTACAAACAAGGACAGACATAGGTATTAAGTTGATTACATCGACACCTTGCGTAGCTGGTACTTATTTAATCGACCCTGAAAGGATGAAAGGCAAAGTCGACCTCAGCGGAATTTGAACTCACAACGTAACGGCAGACGAAATACTAATGTTTCTGCCAGCTCGCCACCAATACCACCACCATTAGCATCAGTATCATGGCACCAAAAACAACAAAAAAATTAAATAAAAATAGACAACGAAACAATAAGATAATTCCAGTGTCCAAGGAAACCATTCCTCCGTAGAAACACACAATCACATGCAGCAGTTCTAACTCTGATCCCCCAAAAGATCATTGTAATATTAATGACCATGGATGGACCCTAGTTGGCCACCCCATAGGCACAGTGTCTATTTGTCCAGTATGGAGTGTTCGATAGGATCCAAACCTGGACAATGAGACAAGTTGTTCCCCATGCAGCATATCCCCTTCTCAGCATCACTAAAGGATCCAAAGAAACAGCATGGCTCTTACAATATGGCACAGGTGTCATTGAAGGAGGTACTCATAACAAGGTTCTAGACAACGTCCAACTGCCTTAGGGGTTCCAACACATGGTAGTTCCTAGGGGTTTGCTCCTTAAGAAGGCATGTTGCTCAGTGGGTAGAGTATTCAACCCACAGTTGCAAAGCTGTGAGTTCAATTCCTGGTGATGTGTTGAGTCCTTGAGCAAGACACTTTATTTCTTGTTGCTCCAGTCCACTCAGCTGGCAAAAACGAGTTGTACACCTGTAATTCAAAGGGTCAGCCTTGTCACATTGTGTCATGCTAAATCACCTTGAGAACTGTATTAAGGGTTTGCATGTCCGTGGAGCACTCAGCCTTAAAGGTTCCAACACATGGTAGTTCCTAGGGGTTTGCTCCTTAAGAAGGCATGTTGCTCAGTGGGTAGAGTATTCAACCCACAGTTGCAAAGCTGTGAGTTCAATTCCTGGTGATGTGTTGAGTCCTTGAGCAAGACACTTTATTTCTCGTTGCTCCAGTCCACTCAGCTGGCAAAAACGAGTTGTACACCTGTAATTCAAAGGGTCAGCCTTGTCACATTGTGTCACGCTGAATCTCCCTGAGAACTACATTAAGGGTTTGCATGTCTGTGGAGCACTCAGCCACTTGCATGTTAATTTCATGAGCAGGCTGTTATATTTGACTGGGTCAACTGGAACACTTGTTGTTGTAACTGACAGAAAGCCGGATCAATCCTCAAGCTTTTCCCAACAACGAGATATGACCACAAAGCAGCATAAGGTAGTTTCAAATCACACAGGGCAGTTTTTGGACCACAAGGCAATTTCACTATGTGGTTTTCTTTCTCCTATTGAAAAAGCAGTTAAATTTGTTTTTTCTCTCCTGGTTTTTAAAGCCTTTTGTTGTTGATGTGAGTGTGAGTAAAGGCCCTTTAACCCTTTCGTTACTGTATTCATTTTGAGATGCTCTGTGTTTCTTTCAATTACTTTAAATATAACAAAGAATTTAGTAAAATAACTTAGTTATGATTAAGCTAGTGTTAGGAACATAAATTGTGACTAAGGTTTGGCGGAAGATTTTCGTTCAGAACTTATGAAAACAAGACATTGGTACTAGAGAGCCAGAGCCGGTTTCAGCCGGGTTGGTATCAAATGGGTTAACGTGTGTAAATATGGGTAAGGTGAGGGAAAGTAAAGTACACAGAAGGAGGAAAAATGGAATAAGTAGGGTTTGAACTTACTTCTAGATCATTGAAGAATAAGTGAGTATCTGCCAAGTTGAATATCATTTCCTCCATTCTTAATCCTAAAGACACAGAGCTAGGAGGATCCTGCAAAGTAAAAGAGAATTCGCATTAGAAATAAAAGAAATCATTGCTGCTGCCACCACCACCATCACAAATACCATCACCACCACCACCAACAGTACCACCATTACCCATAACACCATTACAGTCAATATTACCACTATCACTATCATCACCTCCAATACCACCAGCAGCATCATCATCATGGCACCAAAAACAACAACAAAAAAAATTAAATAAAAATAGACCACGAAACAATAAGATAATTCCAGTGTCCAAGGAAACCAGCATCGGTTCTCAAACGATGTTGGGGGGTACAAACACACCTACAGATATATATGACGGGCTTCTTTCAGTTTCCATCTACCAAATCCACTCACAAGGCTTTGGTTGGCCTGAGGCTATAGCAGAAGACACTTGCCCAAGGTGTCACACAGAGGGACTGAACCAGAAACCATGTGGTTCGTAAGCAAGATACTTACCATACAGCCACTCCTACGCCTATATACATTTAATATGAGATAATTCAGGATTAATGCAAAACAACGAGAATATATAAGCATTACATTTGACAGTAAGCTGAATTAGGGAGGAAGCACTCCGTCGGTTATGACGATGAGGGTTCCGGTTGATCCGAATCAACGGAACAGCCTGCTCGTTAAATTAACGTGTAAGTGGCTGAGCACTCCACAGACATGTGCACCCTTAACGTAGTTCTCGGGGATATTCAGCATGACACAGAGAGTGACAAGGCCGGCCCTTTGAAATACAGGTACAACAGAAACAGAAAGTAAGAGTGAGAGAAAGTTGTGGGGAAAGAGTACAGCAGGGATCACCACCATCCCCTGCTGGAGCCTCGTCGGGCTTTTAGGTGTTTTCGCTCAATAAACACTCACAACGCCCAGTCTGGGAATCGAAACCGCGATCCTATGATCGCGAGTCCGCTGCCCTAACCACTGGGCCATTGCGCCTCCACAAAGTAAGCTGAATGCTAAAGAGTTAAAAGGTGGTCATGATGATAGTGGAGGGAACAAAGAGGGTGGCGGTGAGAGGAGTATAAGAAGAAGTGGTGAAAGAGGAGTTATAAGAGAGTAGAAATAATGGGCAGAAGAGAGAAAAAAAATGTTATTGTGAAGCCGGTGCAAACAAAACTGGTGGAGCACTACTTGAGAAATAACAATACTAATAATAATAAGAGCACTCAGAGAGTGCAAACCTTCGCCAAGGCAACACCAATGTCCTCTCAACGATTAGCCAGAGATGATTTTTAAAATGAGAATATCTGAAATAAACTCGACTGCTCTCACAAAAGAGAATACTAAAAATGAATCTGATTGCTCTCAAAAATAAGGTAAAAAGAATCAGGAAAAATAATCCACAATCCTTGGCCGGTACTGGATCGATCCCAAAATCTAATCAGTTTGTGCCAGTCATGAGGCCAAACAACCCTGGAAGTTTTATCCGAATCCATCCAACGGTTTTTGAGATATCTTGTCCAAGGACAAGCAAACAAAGAAACAAACACAACTGAAAACAAAACCTCCATATTTGCTAAGGCAGAGGTAGTAGTAGTAGTAATAATAATAATAATAATAATAATGATAATAATGATAATAAAAATAATAATAATAAAAGGTACAAAAGTGATTTTGAGAGGTGGAACATTTTTGAGTGTAACATGAGCATCGAGTGGCACAACATTAGAGTGCTGAAAGAGCACTTGAGTAGAGGAACAGTTTTGAGTGGTAAATCACAAGTACTGGTGTAGTGGTATGCAAGAGAAAGGAATAACATACCAGATTAGAGAGAGAGAGAGAGTGTGTGTGTGTGTTGGGAAAGGTGACTGGACAGGCTGTTTAGAGAATGAATTCATAAAGGAATGGTATGTCAAGGAGTGACACTTCTAAATGTTCCACAGCCTTGAGGCAGCAGCAGTAGTAGTAGTAGTAGTAGTAGTAGTAGAAGTGGTGGTGGTGGTGGAGAAGACTTGAGATGTGGTCAACAGGGACAGGCAAGGACTCACAAATGTATGTCAGAAAAGAGTTTTATCTCTTTAGCAATTCGGATTGCTATCATCATCATCATCATCGTTTAAAGTCCGCTTTCCATGCTAGCATGGGTTGGACGATTTTGACTGAGGTCTGGCGAACCAGATGGCTGCACTAGGCTCCAATCTTGATCTGGCAGAGTTTCTACAGCTGGATGCCCTTCCTAACGCCAACCACTCCGAGAGTGTAGTGGGTGCTTTTATGTGCCAGTCAGGCAATACTGGCAACGACCTCGCTCGAATTTTTTACAGGTGCCAGTAAGGCAATACTGGTAATGAATCACGCTCGAATGGTGTCTTTTACGTGCCACCGGCACGGAGGCCAGATAGCTGCTCTGGCAACGATCACACTCGGATGGTGCTCTTAATACCCTACTAGCACCAATTCGCATCATTATGAATTGAATCATGCTTTATATCATAGCTTTGAGATATCAGTAGTGTAACTGTTTTTCAGAATGTCATTGCAGGGTAAGGAGTTAGAGGTCACATCTGGCGAGTTTGAATTATAAAACAGGTAGAAGAATATTTGGGCCTCATATGGCTGCTTTAACTCGTTAACATTTAGTTTACTCTGTCAAATGTAATGCTTATTCATTCAAGTTGTTCTCAATTAATTATACACTATCTTGTAGCTTCAAGATTTTAATGATATACTCTTTTACGTCTTTCAGTCATTTGACTGTGGCCATGCTGGAGCACCGCCTTTAGTCGAGCAAATCGGACCCAGGATATATTGTAAGCCAGGTACTTATTCTATCGGTCTCTTTTGCCGAACTGCTAAGTTACGGGGATGTAAACACACCAGCATCGGTTGTCAAGCGATGCTGGGGGGACAAACACAGACACACAAAGATATTCGCACACACACACATATATATATATATATATATATATATATTATATATATATATATAGCAGATAAGAAAATAGGGAACAATAGGTGGTTCATCAACTTTAGGACATTAAATTATGTGTGCGTGTGCATATGCATGTAGCATCTGTGATAAAGTATATATGTATGATATAATAGTGTGTGTGTGTGTGTGCATATGCGTGTAGCATGTGATAAAGTATATATGTATGATATAATAGTGTGCGTTTGTGTGTGATATACTGTAGTGTAAGTATGAAAGTGTGTGCGCATGTAGCATATGTGATAGAGTATATACAATATAATGTAGTGAGTGTGTGTGTGTGTGATTATAGCGTTGTGTGTGTGTGTGTGTGTATGGAATAGTGTATTATATATATTTTTAATGCTGTGTGTGCGTGCATGAAATAGTGTGCTTGCATGATATGGTGTAGCACGCGCGCGCGAGTGTGTGTGTGTGTGTGTGCATATGCGTGTAGCATGTGATAAAGTATATATGTATGATATAATAGTGTGCGTTTGTGTGTGATATACTGTAGTGTAAGTATGAAAGTGTGTGCGCATGTAGCATATGTGATAGAGTATATACAATATAATGTAGTGAGTGTGTGTGTGTGTGATTATAGCGTTGTGTGTGTGTGTGTGTGTATGGAATAGTGTATTATATATATTTTTAATGCTGTGTGTGCGTGCATGAAATAGTGTGCTTGCATGATATGGTGTAGCACGCGCGCGCGAGTGTGTGTGTGTGTGTGTGACGTGATAATGTATATACACAGTGAAAGGGAGGAGAGCTTTGTTAAGGGTTCCCTTGTTTATTCAGCAAACCCTGCTTTAACACAATCATGACATGATGGCATTGAAAGAGACAAGCCGCAGAGGGGCTTCAACATTAACAACATCCAGGGGGGAGGCGAGGGTGGCAAGGCGGTAGCAGCGGATATGGTGTGTGTGTGTGTGTGTGGTGGGTGGGTGGTTGGCTGTTGTAACTACTGACTGCTTCAAGTGGAACAAAATGAAGATGAAGATGTATATTCCAACATGCACGTGTGTGTGTGTGTGTGTAAGAATGAGTGTGTGCATAAGTGTAAGAGAGTGTGCGTGTGTGTGTGTATTCGTAAGTGCATGTGTGTGCGTATGTAAGAGTGTGTATATGCACATGTTTAAGAATGTGTGTGTGTGTGTGTGTGTGTGTGTAAAAGATGGCATGTATGTAAAAGTGTGTGCGTAAGTGTAAGAGTGCATGGATGCACAAGTGTAAGTGCATGTGTGTGTGTGTGTGTGTATATGCACATGCTTAAGCGTGTGTGCTGGTGCTTATGTGTGTGTGTGTGTGTGTGTGTGTGCTTGCACGCATATGTAAGCATGTGTGTGAGTGAGTGTATGCATGTGTAAGAGCGTGTGCTTCCATGCATGTGTGTGTGACAGGGATTGGCTGTGCACTACATACACACACACACACACACGCAAAAAAGACAAATCATTTGAGAGAAAGAGAAAGGAGTGTGCGAGCGGTAGTGGTGGTGGTGGTGGGGGAGAGTTAACCCATTTCACTCTGCCAACTTTTTTTTTGTTTGTTATTTATAGATTATACACTTCCACTATAATTTGTCAAGGAACATTCACCACCACCACCACCACCACCACCACTGCAGTACTCCTCCCCACCACTGAAATGGTTTACCACCTCTATTATCATCATCACCACCACCACCACCACCATCCAGTGATGATGCCGATAATCATCAGTATCAACACCGACCACCATTATCACCAGCTAAGGATGATGACGATCATCATTACCTCATTACCACCCCCATCATCATCTGTCATCATCATCATCATCATTGCCAAAACCATCATTATCATTACCATCATCACTTACAAATCCCCTTTTCCAATACTGCTTATTACCCCATCACTACCATCAGCACCATTAATAGTAATAATAATAATAATAATCTTTTCTACTCTAGGCACATGGCCGAAAAATTTTGGGGCAGGGGGCCAGTCGATTAGATTGACCCCAGTACGCAACTGGTACTTAATTTATCGACCCCTAAAAGGATGAAAGGCAAAGTTGACCTTGGTGGAATTTGAACTCAGAACGTAAAGACAGATGAAATACCGCTAAGCATTTTGCCTGGCGTGTTAATGATTCTGCCAGCTCACTGCCTTAATAAAAATGATGGTTTCAGATTTTTCCACAAGGGCAGCAATTTTGGGGGAGGGGAGTAGCCGATTACATTGACCCCAGTACACAACTGGAGCATTTTTGTCATAGACCTTGAAAGGATGAAAAGTGAAGTTGAACTCAGAATGTAATGATGGATGAATGTTGGCACAAACCCATTAATTTGGGGGCACAGAGTGCATGTCGATTACAACAATCCCCCAGCATCCAGCTGGTACTCGGTAGGATTTAAACTCAGAACATAAAGACAATAATAATAACAATGGTTTCAAATTTTGGCTCAAGGCCAGCAAAGCACAAAGCCTGAAATTTGGGGTTAGGGGGTAAGTCGATTACATTGACCTAGGCGGAATTTGAACTCAGAACGCAGCGCCAGGCAAAATTCCACTAAGCATTTCGCTTGGCGTGCTAACGATTCTGCCAGTTCATCACCTATAATGATAATAATCCTTTCTACTGGGAAGCACAAGGCCTCAAATTTTTTTTGGGAGGGGGAGGGATTAAGATGATTAAATCAACCCAAGTGCGTAAATGGTACTTATCTAATAGACCCTGAAAGGATGAAAAGCAAAGTCGACCTCGGTGGAATTTGAACTCAGAACATTGAGACAAACGAGATACTGCTAAGCATTTTGCCTGGCATGCTAACGGTTCTGCCAGCTTGCCGCCTATAATAATAATAATAACAATAATGATGATAACAATAATAATAATAATACCAAGTGTAATGTATTCTTGATCTAAGTGTCAACTACTACCCTGACCTTGAAAGACATAAGGCACTAAAACCATGACCAAAACTACTTCTCTGACAACCAGTTACCACCACCACCATCACTACCCAATAATCGTTGCACCTATCACTACTACCATCACCACCATAACACAACCTCTTCTACCACCACCAACAGCAACACTACCACTACAACCAACGAACACCCCATACCTATCATAACAACGACCACTATAGCTGCAACCACAGCTCCACAACTGCAACTACAGCACAACTTCCTACTACTACTACTACCACCACCACTACTGCATCAACAAATCAAGAGTCTACCACCACCACCACCACCACCACCACAAAAACACAGCCCCTACTATCACAAACCACTAGAAATCTCCTCCTGCCAAGTAATTTGTCAATATTCATAGAGGGAGGCCAAAAAAAGGAAGAAAAAAAAAAAGGATTTCTTTTGCTTTTGTTTTCTCCCTCTTTAGTGTCTCATCATGTAATTATGTGTAATTGTTCTTGTTATTGTGAATCTCCTTGAAGAACCAAAACAAACAAATCCTCAACAACATATTGGATGCTTCACAAATACAACCACTGAAGACAACCCGACATAAAATATACAAGGAGCCCCACTTGAAGAAGGAAAAAAAAAGGACAACAACATGATGGTCTGTTGAGATAAATATAATTAATAACATAATGATAATGATTATAAGTGATAATAATTATTATTATGTAATAATAATTAATGATGATGACTTGTTTTGGAAACAATGCAAAAATCACACAATTATACACAACACACACATATATATATATATATATATATATATATATATATATATACACACACACAAATACACATTTATAATACACTCAAATACATACATACAGACACACAAACACATACATATATACAAACATATTCACTTACAGAAAACACTTATTTACATACACACACACACACATATATATAGACACACACACAAATATATATTATATATTATATATACATAAACGCATATACACACAAGCATTTTACATAGTTATATACATACACACACACACACACACACACACAGAAAGTCATACATCATTCACACACATGTACAAAAACACCTTTTACATGCTCATATATTTAATATACACACACACACACATACATATATATATATACACACACACCCCTTAACAAAACCCATTTATACACAGAAGTACATTAATGTACTTCTGAAGTGGCTCTTCCCCCCCCTCTCCACCTCACACCTTTTGTTTGTTTGTTTGTTTTGTTTGTTTAATGCTCTCCTTCTGAGGAATAAAGGTGGAAAATATTATGGAGCAATGATAGAGTGGAACTAAATGATGATTAACATAATGATAGCAGTGGTGGTGGTGGTTGTGGTGGTGGCGGCAGCGGAGGTGGTAGCAATAACCAAACAAAGGAGGATGAGGAGGAGGAAGAAGGATAATGGTGGGAGGAGGCAAAACAACAACAGCAGCAACAACAACAAAAGTAAGCAAGCATAAAATATAACAAGCAATTTTTATTTTTTTTTACAAGAACCGGTGGGGAGTCCTCTTGTAGTTTTAATACACACTATTATTATTATTATTATTATTATTGTTATTGTTATTATTACAGTGACAACAAACCACTGAGTAGGGAGGTGAGACAGGATGGCATGGAGGGAGCCCAGGAGGCTAAGGCACAAAACAAGGGACCAGGAGGAGGAGGAAGGAAGGAAGGAAGAGACAGAAAAGAAGGTTGGGAGAAGTTGACTTGGTGTGGGGTGGACTCGGGTGGGGGTGAAGAAAGATGGGAGTAGCAGAGGGGGTGGGGTGGGTGGGTGCATGTTGTTGCTGTTGTATGTGTGCCTGCCGCCAACCCCCCAAGATGGACATGGACATCCCTTTTTAATGACTACATATATGTTAAGTTTTTCCAGTATGGTGATGGTGGTGGCGGCAGCGGAGAGGGAGAGCCTGGAGAGTGGGAGGAGCGGGGGGGGGAATAGGAAGAGGGATTAAAAACAAGAACAGAGCAGGCAGAGGGAGAGGGAACCCCTTCCAGTTATATATAGTTTGGTTGGGAGGGAAAAAAACGGGGGAGTTTGTTTCTCTCCTCCTCAGCATGCAGCTCAGGCAAAAAAAAAAAAAAACTGAACTGCAGAAACTCTCCCTCCTCCACAACAGCAACAACAACAACAACAAGATTTTACATTCAACTTCCTTCCCCAAACCCCTTTCTAGCCCCTCCTACCCCATCGACTCCCAGCTAGTTTGTCTTTTTTTTTTCTTTAAGAAATATTTTTTTTTATTCATGAAACTTTTTCTGGAGATTTAAAAAAAAAATATACATCATTCCTTGTTGAGTTTTTTTGTTGTTGTCTTATTAAATTTTATCATTATCATTAATAGTCATCATCATCATCCTCATTAATATTACTAATTAGTATCATTATTCTTATTACTAATTATCATTAGCATTGTTCAACACCCCACTTGTCCCTTGTATTGTTGCACTGTCCCTATCTGTGTTTGGCCCTTGTGGCCAATAATGAAATCCTTATTATTGTTGTTGCTATCGTTGTTACTGGTTCCCCTCATCTATGCCCCTGTGGCTAATAAAATAAATTACTACTACTATTATTATACAATGAAACACAAGAGTGGTTGGCTGCTGCAACACCAGTAACAACCATGACCACCACCAGCCAGTCTCTCTCACCTCTCTCCTCCACTGTGTGCATAAACATACCTCATACCTAGCCTGAGCTCTTTTACACTTCTCAAGGACCCTAAAAACCAAAAACCAGCACCTCCCGTCCCCCTCAGCCGCCCCACCTCCATTATCAAGCACCAATGCTTAAAGGGCCATAAATAAACTGACAAGAACCCTCCCTCTTTCTCTTCAACGCACATACACACACACCTTTAACACTGCCCCTCCTTCTCCACCAATGGCCCCTTATGCTTCCCTCCTTGTATTCAGGAAATTACTGGATTAGCAACACAAACAACAACAAAAGATTTACATCACAAGAAATGTTATTATTACCATTATTATACAACAAAGCAGAAAGAGGCAAATGGAAACAATAATGATGATGATGACAACGATGATGATGGTGGTGATGATTCCCCCCCCCTATTTGCCACAGGGTCAACCAAAAGCAGCAACAATGAACTGCAAGCCTCTTTCTCTTTTTATTGTTAGACAAGCTTTGTAACAACACCAGTCTTTTCTCAAGGCAGCAGCGGCGGCGGTGGCGAAGGGGGACACATGCCTCCCCGTCCACAACCATGACAACACCCCCCCACCCCACGGAAAACTGGGAGTGGGGGGAAGGGGTTGGTGGAAGCATGTGTCACTTCAGAATGGGGAATATATATATATAGGTAACAAGTGAATTAAAATCGATGCAGTAACATTTAGATTGAAACTGATTTTGAGTATATAATATTCAAAATCAGGTGCTCCAGCATGGCCACAGCTCTGAGCTGAAACTAATATATATATATATATATATATGTATATATGAGGCGTTGGTGTGGGTGTGTGGTAAGAGATTTGCTTCCCAACCGTATGGCACATTGGGCAAGTGCATTCTACTAGCCCGATGTGCCATGGGATGACCAAAGCCTTGGTAGATGGTAACTGAAAGAAGCCCATCGTATATCTATATATATGTGTGTGTATCGTTGTGTTTGTTCCACCATCATCTCTTGACAACAGGTGTTGGTGTGTTTATGTCCCCGTAACTTAGCGGTGCAGCAAAGAGACTGACAGAGTAAGTACTAGGCTTAAAAATGAGCCCTAGGGGTCGAATTGTCCAAGAAAAACCCCTTTAAGGCAGTGCTCCAGCATGGCTGCAGTCAAATGACTGAATCAAGTAAAAGAATAAAAAAGAATATATTTGTGGCAGTGTGGTAACGAGCTTGCTTCTTAACCACATGGTTTTGGGTTCAGTCCCGCTGTGTGGATCTTTGGGTAAGTGCCTTGTACTACCATTGCCTCAGGCTAATCAAATCCTTCTGAGGGAAATTGGTGGACAGAAACTGAAAGAAGGCGGTGAGTGGGCAGAGATGTTAGCATGCCAGGTGAAATGCTTAGTGGTATTTCGTTTGCCACTATGTTCTGAGTTCAAATTCCACCGAGGTCGACTTTGCCTTTCATCCTTTCGGGGTCGATTAAATAAGTACCAGTTACATATTGGGGTTGATATAATCGACTTAATCCATTTGTCTGTCTTTGTTTGTCCCCTCTGTGTGTAGCCCCTTGTAGGCAGTAAAGAAAGAAGAAACTGAAAGAAGCCCTGTGTGTGTGCATGTGTGAAATGAAATAAAAATTAAGGATCTGGGCAAAATACTTTATAAGCTCTCTGTGAAAAAAATAAACCAAACTGGCTTGGGATAGATGTAGAAATCTAGGCAAACTGTACTTTAACAATGTATTCTCCAACCTTATCAGAAATATGTGTAAGCCAGATGGAATAAAATGTACAAATATCCATTACTTTTGAGCCTTTTCTTCTGGCATTCCATTGGTGACGATGACGACGAGGGTTCCAGCTGATCTGATCAACAGAATAGACTGCTGGTGAAATTAACGTGCAAGTGGTTGAGTACTTCACATAGTTCTCAGAGAGATTCAACATGACACAGAATGTGATGAGATTGGCTCTTTGAAATGTAGGTACAGCTCATTTTAGCCATCTGGGCAGATTGGAGCAATGTGAAATAAAGAGTCTTGCTCAAGCACATAATCCACTGCCAGTAATTGAACTCCAAACATAAGGATTGTCAGCCAAATACCCCTACCACTAAACCACGTGCCTTAAAATATACATACTCACACACAAGTGAGATTGTAGCTGTGGTCTATGCCAGTGCTGTATAACCATCCTGTTTAAGAAGTACCCTTCAATCCTCGGGCAATATGCTGTGCTTGAGAGGACCTGTTGAGTCAAATGAAATCATTGTCGTGGCTGATGACATTACTGCCTGACAGGCACCAGTGCTGGTGGCATGTAAAAAGCATCAGTCGAGCATGATCGATGCCAGTGCCGCTGGACTGGTTCCCGTGCTGGTCACATGTAAAAAGCACTATTTGAGTGTGGTCAAAGCCAGTGCCACTGGACTGGCTCCTGTACTGGTGGCATGTAAAAAGCACTATTTGAGTGTGGTCAAAGCCAGTGCCACTGGACTGGCTCCTGTACTGGTGGCATGTAAAAAGCACTATTTGAGTGTGGTCAAAGCCAGTGCCACTGGACTGGCTCCTGTACTGGTGGCATGTAAAAAGCACTATTGAGTGTGGTCAAAGCCAGTGCCACTGGACTGGCTCCTGTACTGGTGGCATGTAAAAAAGCACTATTGAGTGTGGTCAAAGCCAGTGCCACTGGACTGGCTCCTGTACTGGTGGCATGTAAAAAAGCATATTTGAGTGTGGTCAAAGCCAGTGCCACTGGACTGGCTCCTGTACTGGTGGCATGTAAAAAAGCACTATTGAGTGTGGTCAAAGCCAGTTGCCACTGGACTGGCTCCTGTACTGGTGGCATGTAAAAAGCACTATTTGAGTGTGGTCAAAGCCAGTGCCACTGGACTGGCTCCTGTACTGGTGGCATGTAAAAAGCACTATTTGAGTGTGGTCAAAGCCAGTGCCACTGGACTGGCTCCTGTACTGGTGGCATGTAAAAAGCACCATACGAGCATGTTCCCTCTGCTGGTGGCACATAAAAGCACCATTTGAGCATGATCAATGCCAGTGCCACGTAAAAACCACCTTTCAAGCATGGTTGATGCCAGGGCTGCCTGACATATAAAAAGCACCCACTAGACTCTCGGAGTGGTTGGTGCTAGGAAGGGCATCCAGCAGTAGAAACCTTGCCAGATCAGATTGGAGCCTGGTGCAGCCTCCTGGCTTGCCAGTACGCCTCAAACTGTCCAACCCATTCCAGCAAGAGAGGCAGAAATTAAACGACAATGATGAATGACACACACATATGTATATATATATACTATACACTATACATTCCTGGTGGAGAGCAGGATTGTTGTGATTCTCAAAAGTGAAGAGGTGGGCATGGGGAAAAGTTAAGAAGTGTTAATTTGTACTATCTGGTCATCTTAAAATGAGAAGATGTCTATGAGGACAAGCTGAGACCCCCTTTGGTCATGACTGACCATGGGATTGCACCTAGAAAGTTACGCTCCCAGGCACAAGACCAGCAGTAGCCCATGCATACTGGCCTCCCCCCTCCACGCCACCAGTGTTATCCAAGGGAAAGGCAAAGGCTGATACAGCTTGGCACCTGTGATGTTGCAACTCATTTCTACAGCTGAGTGAACTGGAGCAATGTGAAATAAAGTGTCCTGCTCAAGAATACAACATGCGGCCCGGTCCGGGATTCAAACTCACAACCTCACGATCATAAGCTCGATGCTCTAATCACTGAGTCATGCGCCTACACACGAGGAGAAGACATATGCTATTTATATATACAATAGGCACAGGAGTGGCTGTGTGGTAAGAAGCTTGCTTCCCAACCACATGGTTCCGGGTTCAGTCCCACTGCGTAGCACCTTGGCCAAGTGTCTTCCATTATAGCCTCAGGTCAACCAAAGCCTTGTGAGTGGATTTGGTAGATGGAAACTGAAAGAAGTCCATCGTATATATATATATATATATATATATATATATACATGCATATATTTGTGTGCATGTGTCTTTGCATCTACGTTTGTTGCTGTCGGTGTGTTTACATCCCCTGCAACTTAGCATATCAGCAAAACAGACCTATAGAATAAGTACCAGGCTTACAAAGAATAAGCCCTGAAGGGGGGAGGGTTGATTCCTGCGACTAAAAACACCCTTTAAGGTGGTGCTCCAGCATGGCTGCAGTCAAATGATTGAAACAACTAACAGAATAACAGAATACACACATATAAACATACATACACATTTTGTTATTTTTCTATCACTATTTCCCTATGAAAGAAAATTATTGAAAAAAAAAAGAAAAAAGAAAAAAAGACGGAATTCAACCCAAAGTCCCACAGTCTAATCAGATTTGCATGCTTGGTTGGTTATCCTTCTTCACTTTCTTCTTAATTTGGGGAGTGTTTTATTTTTGCTACTAACCCCATGGGATTGGAACCCATACACCCACAGACACCCACAAGGAATTCCCCAAACCTAGCTGACTTAATTTGATTGGCTTTCATTGAGGGGTTTTTTTATTCCTTGTTTTACAGATTTTTTTTTCCTCCCTCAAGCATCAAAACTCATTCTTTTCATTTGGGTTTAGAGAGCATGTGTTTGTGTGTGCTTGTGTAAGGGGCAGAGTCCATCATGGTCCACTACCTCTTGTTGCAGTCCACCCCTGCCCCACCCCCTCGCCTCAGCCTCCCCACTCCATCTTGTGATCCTTTACACACAAATTGGATTTCAATTAAGATAAGCCTAACCATATTCTTTCCTTCCAACAGAGGGGAAATCAGGCAAGCAGGAAGAGAAAAAGAGAAATGAATACATACATACACACACACATATATATATATAAAGGAAGTGGGGTAGACTAAGTAGTTACAGGAAAAATAGCTACAACTGGCATGACAAATGAACAGAACAGCTTCTGGCCATTCCATTAATCCAACACACCTACAAATACAACACTAATATAACCCTTTGGCATGCAGATTACTCTGTCAAATGTAATGCTCTGAATTGATCATACATTATTTCATAGCTTTGGGATTTTAATAACGTGATTGTTTGTCTTCAGAATGACGTTGTAAGTCATGTGTGAGAGGTTGGATCTGGCCAGTTTTTTTAACATAATGCAAGTAGAATACTTGAGCAGGATATTGCTGGTTTAATTAAACTTTTCGCATTCACAAACACACACACACAATTCATATATCTATATATATGTATATTATAGGAGCAGGAGTGGCTGTGTGGTAAGTAGCTTGCCTACTAGCCACATGGTTCCAGGTTCAGTTCCACTGTGTGGCACATTGGGCAAGTGTCTTCCATTATAGACTCGGGCTGACCAAAGCCTTTTGAGTGGATTTGGTAGATGGAAACTGAAAGAAGCCTGTCACACATATATATATATATATATATATATATATCTGTATGTTTGTGTGTCTGTGTTTGTTCCCCCAATATTGCTTGACAACCAACGCTGGTGTGTTTATGCCCCTGTAACTTAACAGTTCGGCAAAGGAGACTGATACAATAAGTACTAGGCTTACAAAGAATAAGTCCCAGGGTCGATTTGCTCGACTAAATGCGTTGCTGTAGTATGGTCGCAGTCAAATGACAGAAACAAGCAAAAGAATAAACGAACACACACCTTGGGCCGACCAAAGCCTTGTGAGTGGATTTGGTAGACGGAAACTGAAAGAAGCCCATCATATATATATATATATATATGTGTGTGTTTGTCTCCCCAACATCGCTTGACAACCGATGCTGGTGTGTTTACGTCCCCATAACTTAGCGGTTCGGCAAAAGAGACTGATAGAATAAGTACTAGGGCTTACAAAGAATAAGTCCTGGGGTCGATTTGCTCGACTAAAAGGCGGTGCTCCAGCATGGCTGCAGTCAAATGACTGAAACAAGTAAAAGAGTAAAAGAACATATATATATATATATATATACACACATACATGTGTAACATACGAATGTGTAAATAAACAAGAAAAGGACACACAACAACAGTAAAATTACTCTGGCCATAACTCATGGGTTTATCCGGATTAAAATTGTTAGAAAGAGTGGCAGTGGAGGGGAAGAAGGTGGTGGTGGTGTTTGTATGTACAGGAAACATATGGTTGCCAACTGTGAGTATTACAACCAGCTGACTATAGCTTGTGTCTGTGTGTGTATGTGTAGATATATATGTATGTGTGTCAGTATGTATACATGCACATAGATGTGTGTATATATACACACATATATACATACACACATACACGCACACAAACACACACTTATGTGTATATACACTCATATAGGTACAAACATGCATATACACACACATGCGTATATAGACTCACATGAACAAACATGCATATACATACACACATATACACTCTCAGAACATTATTAAATGAAATCTACTAGTATTGCACAACTGCAATGAAAACGTGTTTGATGTTGATGATGACAACACCGGCAACGATGACGATGATGATGATGAGGAGAAGAGAAGAGAAGAGGAGCACGAAGATTATTTTTATTAGCACTGTGGTGACATTAAGCGATGGAGAATGGGGGAAACATTTATTTTTCCAATCATCATAATTATTATTCTAATAATAACGATGGCAATCATCGCTCGTTATGATTGCAGTGGCGGCAGATATGTATGGTCGTGCTTGGTGCTAAGTCGCAAATAGTATGTGCAAAATTTATTTTTCTAATCTTCATAACCACCACCACTGCTGCCGTACCAATTGTTATTTTCATTGCTGCTGATGGTGGTGAGGATAATAATGGTGGTAGCGGTGGTGGTGCTAAGTAATAAGGAATGGTTGGTGCAAATATATTTGTGGAAGCATTCCTATCAAGAATGAATGAACTCTTGCATTTATAATAAGGAGAGAAATAGAGAGGGAAAGAGAAAGGAATAAATAGGCCCCTTCACCCCTGACAAGGGTACCTGCTCCTCTCTTGTACCACCACCACCATCATCATCGTCGTCATCATCATCATCACTACCAACACTTCCTTCCTTGCAAATTAAATGTAGAGATAGAGCAAGAGCAAAGCAGAGAAAGAAGGCAGTTTTTACACACACACGTGTGTTTGTGTGTTTTAATATTACGTTTGAGCATAGCATCACTAATAAATCTGGTGTAGAACTCAATACATGAGAAGCTACTGAAAAGTTCCTGGCTTTATTTAACCCTTTTAGCATTTAAACCGGCCATATCCGGCCAGAAGTATTCTGCCTGTTTTATGTTCAAACTGGCCAGATCTGGTCTCTCACACCAACCCTACAATATCGTTTTTAAAAATTAACAGTTACCTCATCAAAATCTCACAGTTACGAGATTAATGAATAATTAGTTCAAAACAATGTGAATAAAAAAGGATTAACTTTGGCGGAATAATGCGAACACTAAAGGGTTAAGAGGACACCATCACTGGTTATCAAGTGGTGGTGGTGGTGGGGAAAAACAGGAAGAAAGACACACACATATACACACATACAAGGGGCTTCTTCCAGTTTCTGTCTACGAAATCCACTCACAAGGTTTTCGGTGAACCCTAATAATAATAATAATCTGTTCTACTATAGGCACAAGGCCTGAAGTTGGGAGAAGGGAGCTAGGCAATTATACCGACCCCAGTGCGCAACTGGTACAACTAGTGCATTTCGCCCCCTTTATTCTTTTATTTGTTTCAGTCATTTGACTGTGGCCATGCTGGAGCACCGCCTTTAGTACTTATTCTATGGGTCGCTTTTGCCGAACCGCTAAGTTACGGGGATGTAAACACACCAGCATCGGTTGTCAAGCGATGTTGGGGGGACAAACACAGACACACACACACATAGATATATACATATACATATATACGACGGGCTTCTTACAGTTTCCGTCTACCAAATCCACTCACAAGGCTTTGGTCGGCCCGAGGCTATAGCAGAAGACACTTACTTGCCCAAAGTGCCACGCAGTGGAACTGAACCCGGAACCATATGGTTGGTAAGCAAGCTACTTACCACACAGCCACTCCTGAGCCTTATCTTCTACTTTTAATAATCTTTTCTACTATAGGCACAAAGTTTGAAATTTTGTGGGGAATGGGGATAGTTGATTACATCGACCCCAGTATTCAACTGGTACTTATTTCATAGACCCTTAAAGGACGAAAGGCAAAATTGACCTTGGCAGAATTTGAACTCAGAACGAAATGCTGCTAAGTATTTTGGCCAGTGTGCTAACAATTCTGCCAGCTCACCACCTGAATAATTAATGTTTTCTAATTTTGGCACAAGGCCAGCAATTTAAAAGAGAGGAGATCAGTTGATGACATCAACCCTAATTGTTAACTACTACTTTATTACATCAATCTTAGAGGGATGAAGGGCAAAGCCAATGTTGGCAGGATTTGAACTCAGAATGTAGCAAACCAAAAGTATCACAAAGCATTTCTTCTGATGCTCTAACGATACTGCCAGCTCGCTACCATAAAAATAAAACTGACAATTTTAAAACTATTAACAATTTTAAGTTATTAAACTTGCTTTCAATTGTCATTGTCATATAATATTTAGAAGAGAGAAAAAGAAAGGAAATATATAAAAAAAAAAAACTATTATATTATTTGGTCTGTATACAACTGATTAATTTTATTGCAAAATCAAATATCTACAACTATGAAACCCTTCAAGTAAATAAAATTAATAAATTGAAAAAACTGAAGACAAGGTCACACTACTGCTACCACCACACCACTGTCCTTCAATGCCGGAGAGCTGCACCAGGTTCTAGTCTGATAAGGCTTGGTTCCGATAGCTGGATGCTCTTCCTAATGTAGGCTAAAGATCCCCTTTGGTCATGAATGACCATGAGATGGCACCTAGAAAGTTCCCCTCCAAGGTGCAAGTCTGGGTAAAGTTGTTTATGGAAATGCATACCAGCCTCCCCTCTCCAAGCCACTGATGTTACCCAAGGGAAAGGCAAAGGGGCCGATACAGCTTGGCACCTGTGATGTCACAACTCATTTCTACAGCTGTGTGAATTGGAGGAATGTGAAAATAAAGTGTCTTGCTCAAGAACACAATACATTGCCCGGTCCAGGAATCAAACTCACTACCTCATGATTGTGAGCCTGACGCTCTAACCACTGAGCCATGTACCTTTGAGTGCCAGAAGATTTCAACATGATACTGGCACGAGTGCCTTTACACAGCAGCACCGGCATAACTGCTTTTTACCTGGCACCAACACAGGACCCTTGAAGGCCAATTCTCTTCACCAGGAAGAGCATTCTTAACACTTCGGCTGCGAAGGATGGGTCTTCTCGAGTACAGCAAGGTGCCAGATATCTCGGTCTTTTGTCATCTCCCCCCGAAAGCTTCAGTGTTGTGAAGTCGTCCATCGAAAAGAAAATTGTTGCCACGGTTACATGGAAGAAAATAAGAACAACAGTGAAAGTAAAACGAAGGTACTCTTAACGAAAAATTTTCAGCATGAATGGGTTAATAGATTCCACCAAATGGAATGAATAGGTTGCTTACATGGTAGAATGGTTCAGAAGTTTTTTTTTTTTTTTTTTTATGAACCAAGACCATGTGATCTTGTGTTCAGGCCTGCTGCATGACAATTTCAGCAAGTGTCTTGTCTTCTACTAGCGCCCTCCCTACCCAGGACCGACCAATGGTTTGCGAATAAATTTGGTACATGGAGACTGTGAAGAAGCCCCTCATACGATGACATGAAAACGAGTGCTTTTATGCCCCATGAGTCCATATGAGAAGTCTTCCAATGGTGAGCCTGAATCTTTTATACTCTGGGCACAAGGCCCGAATTCAGAGTGGGGCAAGGGCTAGTCGATTAGGTCGACTCCAGTATGCAACTGGTACTTAATTTATTGATCCCCAAAAGGATGAAAGGCAAATTCCACCTTGGCGGAATTTGAACTCAATGTAAAGACATGAAATACCACTAAGCATTTTGCCCGGCGTGCTAACAATTCTGCCAGCTCGCCACCTTAAAGCTTCTTACCACACAGCCAAGCCTGTGCCTACACATACATACACACACACATATATATATACATACATACATATATACATATATATACATACATACATATACATACATACACATACATACATACATATATATATACATCATCGTTTAGCGTCCGTTTTCCATGCTAGCATGGGTTGGATGGATACATACATACATACATACATATACATACATATATATATATATATATATATAATGCATCTATACACACACACACACACACATATATATATATATATATAAAATACACACCTATATACACATATATACAACACATGACTACAGATATTTGTGCAGTGTGTATGTATGCACAGACACGTACACATGTACACACTTATGTACACAAGTGTATGCCTACTGAGGAAATTACACACAGCTGTCAGAGTGGAGTGGAGGAGATCAGGGAGAGAGAGAGAGAGGCCTTGACAAATTAAAAACCCTGGAATGATAAGAGCTGACAACACACACACACATACGCGCGCGCACACACACACACTCTCTCTCTCTCTCTCTCTCTTACTGTATCCTCAAGGGAAGGAACAGGATGGAAGGCAATACAACAACAAGAATAATAATAATAATAATAATAATAATAATAATAATAATGATAATGATGATGATAATATAAGCCCAGTGTTGCTAAGTATTTTAACTAGCAGACTCCTTCCCTCCCAGTTGTACATGTTAGGAATAGGAGCGGAGGAGGAGGAAAGGATAGCTGTGGTGGTCATCTAACAGACACATCAGTGTAGATGGTGGGGGGGGGCGTGAGAGATAAAGAGAGAGAGAGAGTTGTATATACCTGCCCCACATGTATATCAAGAGTACATCCTACTGCCTTATATACTCTTTTACTTTTTTCAGTCATTTGACTGCGGCCATGCTGGAGCACTGCCTTTAATCGAGCAAATCGACCCCGGGACTTATTCTTTTGTAAGCCCAGTACTTATTCTATCGGTATCTTTTGCCGAACCACTAAGTAACGGGGACATAAATACACCAGCATCGGTTGTCAAGCAATGCTAGGGGGACAAACACAGACACACAAACACATACATGCATATATATATATGTATACATATATACGACGGGCTTCTTTCAGTTTCCGTCTACCAAATCCACTCACAAGGCTTTGGTCGGCCCGAGGCTATAGTAGAAGACACTTGCCCAAGGTGCCACGCAGTGGGACTGAACCCGGAACCATGTGGTTGGTAAACAAGCTACTTACCACACAGCCACTCCTATGCCTAATATATATATTATATGTAGAAAAAATACAATCTGGGAAAGAACATAAAACCTTTAGAAGATGATACAAAAACCACGGGATAGGACATAGGACATTCGAAGCCTTCAATTTTCAGATGGAACTGAAAAATCTACTCGAAATCAAATTCGATGACTGGCATTCCTGCTAGTGGAGTGCATATATATATATATATAGTACACCACATGGTGGTCACTCTCTTATATTTATGTATAAAATGTGTCGTAATCCGGGTTTTTTATGCACTAAGCCACTTGGTGGTAAATGGATGTGCTATTAAATTAGTACCCAATTTTCTCACCCTTATCGGTTGATTATATATATATATATATACACACACACACACATATTGTCCACCATATGGTCACTAATGTGACACACGTACACACGGGTATATGCATACAAAACACAGGTATTTATTTATATACATACGCACAGACATATATCTACATACACACACACATGTGTGTCTTCATATATGTACACACGCATATATTTGCATATAAACACACGTGTGGGTTCTTTAACTAGCAGATAGACATTGACATACACACACACGAATTTATATACAAACACACACACATTTAAAAGTATTTTCTTTAATTCTTTAACTAGTAGAAATTCACACACACACACAACACAGAGGCTATAGCCAGCTGTAGGTTCTGCTTTCATCCTACAGACACATACACACACACCTAGACACTTCCACAGCATTAACAATAAAACAGACCCTCATTCCCTTTTCACCATCAAACCAAAACTACACATTCCAATGGCAAATATTCCAGATTCATACCCACACAACTAACTATCCCAAAGCAATGCCCCTCCCACCCACCTAGGGCTACTTTACATACCACCCCACTCACCACCACCACCATCATACAGGCAGTAGTCTCCCTACATCACTAATCCCAACATTAGCCAACAAGGGGGCTTCTACATAGTCACATGGCATGCTAGAAATAGTAGCTTAGTTAAAAATCTCTGAAATCACACACTATAATACAAATATATGCATGTATGAATATATATATATATTCATACATACATACATACACGCACATATATATTTATGAGTGTGTCTGACACCCTTTCTTGGTCTATGTCCCCACAACTTGGTGGTTCAGGAAATATGACCCTATAAAATAAGTACAAGTCTTAAAAAAGTAAGTACTGGGGTCAATTTCATTTGACTAAAAAAAAAACAAAAAAAACTTCAAGGTGGTGCTCCAGCATGGCCCCAGTCCAATGACTAAAACAAATGATAAATGACAATACCAAAAAAATACTGGGATGGTCATGGCTAGATTGTCCATTCAGGGTTGATCCCATTGAGAGGTGGGGGTGTATGTGTTAAATAACAGTTTTTCCCCCCCATCAGAGAAACCTCTACACCAACCAACACCTCCCAGCTTTGACCTTCCAATGACCACTATCATCACTGTCCTACTTTATAAGCCACCACAGTAGCCAACAGCCAGCCTTGAACCCCCACCCCACCTCCTCTCTCCATCAGACATGGATGGACACCATAGCTGGTGCCACTGTCACCACCAATACAATGGACAGACTACATACACTACATACCACTACCCTGACCATGAACACCACCTACACCCTAAAGGGCTAACACCACCAGTTCCAAAAACACTACCATCTTCAGGATCACCAAATACAATCACCCCTACAATACAAACAAACCCCAGCACTACCACCACCACCTCTAACGTTTCCTCCAACATTACTTGCCAGGCCAACACTATTTGGCCACACTGTTACAATGGACAATACCAACACCACCACCACTGGCCGAAAACTCAACACCATGACCACTAACACTACTACGACCCTTACATTACAATCGTCTCCACCACCAGACCACTAACACTACTACAACCCTTACATTACAATCGTCTCCACCACCAGACCACTAACACTACTACAACCCTTACATTACAATCGTCTCCACCACCAGACCACTAACACTACTACAACCCTTACATTACAATCGTCTCCACCACCAGACCACTAACACTACTACAACCCTTACATTACAATCGTCTCCACCACCAGACCACTAACACTACTACAACCCTTACATTACAATCGTCTCCACCACTAACACTACTACAACCCTTACATTACAATCGTCTCCACCGCCAGACCACTAACACTACTACGACCCTTACATTACAATCGTCTCCACCACCAGACCACTAACACTACTACAACCCTTACATTACAATCGTCTCCACCACCAGACCACTAACACTACTACGACCCTTACATTACAATCGTCTCCACCACCAGACCACTAACACTACTATGACCCTTACATTACAATCATCTCCACCCCCCCCCCTTACAATGCAAACATGCTCTAATACCAACACCACCCTCGCCATTAGCCCAACACCATCACCACCATCTCTAGGACCACTAACAACACTACCACCCCTAGTTCCACTATCACCCCTACAACACATGCAGTATGTCCTGCCTTCCTCCCATCCCACAACAACACAATCATTTCTCTATCTGCCTCCTCGCCAACAGTCATCATATGTATTTATTATTAAACAAGCTGATTACAATAGCAGTGGCAGCCCGGAAATTGAAAGATAACTGCAGATAATGGGAGATGATTACTAACTGTTTTAATGCAACGGCAACGATGGCTGGCGATGACAACAACAACAAGAAAAAGATCAAACACTCAGAAAGAGCTAGAAAAAATAATAAAAGATAGTACAAAAAAACTAAGAAAAAAAAGGAGAGGAAAATGTCATCAGACATTACAGCCTCTCTTTATTTGTATACATGAACTTCCTTCACTATCAAGCTCCCTCAACAATTAATGAACCAGGATGAACAAAAAGCAAAACAAAATAAAACCCAAAAAGAACAAAAAAACAAAACACAGGAATTCCTTTTAAATTATAAACTATTTCCTCTTTACAAGAAATGTCTAACTTCATAAAATGGTTGAATTTAGCTTAATTGATTTATCTCATGTTATGTGCCATGCTGACAATTCCAAAGAAGGATTCAATAGAGCTGTATCGGCCCCTTTGCCTTTCCCTTGGGTAACATCAGTGGCATGGAAAGGGGAGGCTGGTATGCATGGGTGACTGCTGGCCTTCCATAAACAACCTTACCCAGACTTGCGCCTTGGAGGGGAACTTTCTAGGTGCCATCCCATGGTCATTCATGACTATACCAAGGCTGGAAACTTTTATGATCTTTATAATGTGTAGAAAAAAAAAATATGAGTATGCTTGTACACCTTTACTCTTTGATGTAAATTTTAAATTTTAATGATGCAAAACTCAGGAATACAGGCATTACATATATATATATATATATATATATGTATGTATGTATTTGATATTTGTGTTTGTCCCTCCCACCACCATCACTTGACAACTGAAGTAGGTGTGTTTAGGTCCCCATAAATTAGCAGTTTGGCAAAGAGGAACCAATAGAATAAGTACTAGGCTCACAAAGAATAAGTCCTGGGGTTGATTTGTTCGACTAAAGGTGGTGCTCCAGCATGGTCGCATTCAAATAAGTACTGGCAATAATTTGTAAACCTAAGTCCATCAAGGTAATGCTCCAGCCTGGCTGCAGTCCGATGACTTAAGCAATGATTTCAAGGCAGTTCCCCAGCATGGCTGCAGTCCAATGCTTGAAACCGGGAAATGATAAAAGATATATTCTTTCTTTTTCTTTCCTATGGAATTCCCAACTGAATAATTTCAAGAACTTGTTTCAAGGAAATGATGACCACCCATCACAAGGGTTTAATTGTGTATGTGTCTTATACATACACAAGTTAATTTATGCATTATCACAAACAATATATGTGTGTGTGTGTGTGCGTAAAGATAAAAAAAAATTCCAATGTTAAATACATACTTGTGGCAGGAGTGTGCATGTGAGTGAGCTGACACTTCAAAGTTACACCTAAGGCCTAAGTGTTCCAACAATCAGCACTCAGAGAGAGCTGGTTTAGTTATCAGTTACTTCAACATTATAGCTCTTGAAGACTGAGTTTACACACATACATACAGGACTAACATACATATAAATGTATATGTATGTATACATATATGTGTGTATATATAAATTTAAAATAATAAGGGTGAAAAATTGAATATTAATTTGATTAATATCAGTTTAAAACCAGTGGTCTAGCATATTGAAAAATCTGAAGTTTCAGAAAAAATAATATTACATACATATATTGGCGTTAGGAAGGGCATCCTGGCGTTAGGAAGGGCATACTGGTGTTAGGAAGGGCATCCAGCTGTAGAAACACTGCCAGATCAGACTGGAGCCTGGTGCAGCCTTCTGGCTTCCCAGATCCCCAGTCGAACCGTCCAACCCATGCTAGCATGGAGAACGGACGTTAAACGATGATGATGATGACATATAAGAGGGGTTGACCTGTAAGTGGACATTCATTATGCTAGAAGAAGACCAACTATCTATGGTCTTACCATGGTAAGACCATAGTGGATCTTCTTCTAGCATAATGGATGTCCACATACAAGTCATCCGTCTTATATGTATGTGTGTATACATATTTCTTATATAACTTAGGTTTCGGCCAGTATAGGCCAGGCCATGTCTAACTTAATGGCACCACCTGGTGAAGTCTTTTAGATTGTGATTCACACCTAAGTCATATATGGGACACCATGGCCCACTCTAGCAAAGGGTTATTATCGTTGGAAACATATCTGGGTGTAGAATGTGAGTCTGGGATTTTTTCGGAAAAATTTGTCCAGAGAACTTTTTAAATTTATTGGATTATGGGATCTGTTTCTGTTTTGATGTATTTTGGTATAATATCAAAGAGAGCTGGACCGGTCGAGGTAAAGTAGTTGTGTTGTAAAAATAAATCTATATATATATATATGTGTGTGTGTATATACATATATATATAGAAATATGTATATATGTATATCTGTAAATATATATGCATGTGTGTATGTGTGTGTGCAAATGTAGGCATAAAAACACTAAGTTAGGAGGTACGAGAGATGAATATAACTTTATCTTTTACTAGTTTCAGTCATTAGACTATGGCCATGCTGGGGCACCGTGTTGAATTTCCTATTTCTTCTAGTCAAATGAATCGACTCCAGTACTTATTTTACCGGTCCACTCTGGCATCCTAACACCCGCCAAAACAGTCACAGAAATCTGGTGCAGGCTTCTGCCTGGCTGATTCTTGTGAAACCATCCTACCCATGGACAAAGTTTTCATTTCAAACACGTCAAATTGTTCCAAATATACTCAAAATGTTACAGAAAGAAATATGTAAAATCCTTCAAAAATAAAAAAAAACGAATATAAAATGCAAATATGCACACATGCATACATACATGTATTCATGGACATACATATGTGAGCAATAAATCAATGGAAGACCTACCTTTCCATATCTTTGTGCATATGTACTTGTGAGAAGAGAGTGGAAAATGATAATGGTTTCGTCCAAATCCCATACGAAGACCCTCTCTAAATCAGATTCTGGTCCAGGAGAAGGGTTATTTTGTCGACGACCACCTCGAGGTGGTCTGGGTCGCCCTGTCGAAATAAAACATCAATAAATGAAAAGAACTAAGACACAGGATAGAGGGGACAAGAAATGGAAAACGGTGGGCAAATGAGAGAATTGGAAGGCAAAGATAAAGGACTGCTATGATGCATGAAAAATGATTTAATGATATATATATATCTGAATATGTATATATATGAATATCCATATATATATATATATAGTCATGGGCAAAAGTCTGGAACATTTTTTAAAAAATTAAAACTGTTTTGCCCAAGCACAATTTGATTCAAATATATATAATGTATATATTTGGGTATTCAATACAAAATTTTTCAAATTTTCAAACCTATGTTCCAAATTTTCAGTCACAACTATATATATATATATATATATATATATATATATATATATATATATATATATAGTGATCTATACAACATAGATATTTAAAGAGACACACACACATATATAAATACATAACATAAACACACGTAAATACATATGCATATATATATATACACACACACACACACAATATAAATATATGTATATGTATAGAAAACAAAAGCTAGAGACACATATGAGGGAACAACAAGCAGGTGTATTTGATGCTTAGGAAAAATGGAAAAGTCTTTAATGTTTTGAGCCTATGCTCTTTGATAGAGAGTGATGAGAGGAAATATATATATATGTATATATATATATATATATATATATATAGAGAGAGAGAGAGAGAGAGAAACATATGATGGCCTTCTTTCAGTTCCTGTCTACCAAATCCATGCACAAGGCTTTGGTTGGCCAGGGGCTATAGTAGAAGACATTTTGTCAAAAGTGTCCTACAGTGGGACTGAACCCAAAACCAAGTGGTTAGGAAACAAACTTCTTAACAGCACATCCACACCCGAGCCCTTGTATACATATACTCTTTACTCTTTTCAGTCATTTGACTGTGGCCATGCTGGAGCACTGCTTTTAGTCGAGCAAATCGACCCCAGGACTTATTCTTTTTAAGCCTAGTACTTATTCTATTGGTCTCTTTTTTGCCGAACCGCTAAGTTACGGGGACGTAAACACACCAGCATCGATTGTCAAACAATGTTGTGGGGACAAACACAGACACACAAACACATACATATATACGACGGGCTTCTTTCAGTTTCCATCTACCAAATCCATTCACAAGGCTTTGGTCGGCCTGAGTCTATAGTAGAAGACATTTGCCCAAGGTGCCATGCAGTAGGACTGAACCCGGAACGATGTGGTTGGTAAGCAAGCTACTTACCACACAGTCACTCTTGCTCCTACATATAATATATACATATATATATATCATAAATACTGTTACATTTACTCTCTATGTCATAACCCGCAATACAACAAAGTATGGTAGTAGCTAAATAACTGAAGTGGAAGCAGACAGGACTATGAGAAACTTCATGGAACTTTAGACTAAAAAGTAGCAATTGTACATCTCTTTCTACACATAAAATACACAATATATACATTTATTCCTGTACATGCATGCACATTTATATATATATATACATATATAATGTATGTATATCAGGTCATTAAGAATGAAATGTCTGACTTTGAAATTTTATTTTATTTTATTTTATTTCAACAGAAAGCAATGCAGTTGATTAAAGTATGCAACTAAATTATCAACAAAATTTTGCCATTTTCTCAGTAGCTTATTTATGTTTCCAGCGAAGAATTCTGGAGAGTAAGAGGTGATGAAATTACGAAAGGTTTGATTTTGCATCTTCTTCAGGTTTGAAGATTTTTCTTAGCAAAAAGTTGTCTAACGCCTGGAAAATGTGATAGTCAGCTGGTGCAAGGTCTTGTGAATATGGTGGATGACAGAGTACTTCCAAGTTCAGTTCCTGTAACTTGAATAGAGTTCTTTGTGCAACGTATGGTTCAGTATTGTCTTGCAAGAGAATTGGCCTGTCTCTCTATTGACCAATCTCAATTGTTTAATTGCAAGTTCACTCATCATTTCATCCAATTGGTTGATGTATACATCCGATGTTAATTGACTTACCAGGTCTCATGATGCTGTAGTGGATGACACCAGCGCTGGACCACCAAACAGACACCATTAGCTTCCTTTGGTGAACATTTTTATTTGGATTCTGTTTGAGCACTTCCTATCCAACCACCATGCAGAATACTTGCTATTGTTGAAGGGAATCCATTTTCCATTACATGTAACAATATGATGCAAAAATGGCTTTTATGCTGACTGCAATGAACAACAAGTTTCAAGATGACGTGTCATTTGATGCTTATTCAGTTTGTGTGGTACCCACTTGTCCAACTTCTTTACCTTGCTAATTTGTTTCAGCTAGTCCAATACAGTTTGAATCGAAACATCAAACCTCGCTGCTAACTCACACATAGTTTGAGATGTATCTGCTACCACAACAGTTTCCAGCTCATCATTATCCACCTTGGTATCAGGTCTACCACGGGGCTGATTTTCAAGAGTGAAGTCACCAGACCGGCGGAACTTCTCAAGCCATCGACGTACAGTGCGCTCATTTGCCATATCTTCACCAAACACCTCATTGTGAGCTGTTCTGAGCTGTCTGGGATTACACTGGTTCCACGACAGAATGCATATTTGTAAACAACACAAATTTCTTATCTATATCCTTGGGTTCACAAAAATTGATTTACAAGATAAAACTCAAAATATAACCAGACACCATGAATTGCATTTCGAAAATTAATGATGTAACTCTTCAATGTTGCAAAACAAAAGAATTTTCGGAATAAAACTTTAGAGTTAACGACTGTCAAACTTGGGGCATATGAAAATTGAAAATTTCAGTTTTAATGACCTGATATAAGTACTTAATATATATAATTTCCATGCACTTAATATGTAAGTACACACGTACTTAATATATTTACACTTATATATATACTTACATATCATGAACACATATATATCATTTACATTTATATATATATATACTCTTTTACTTGTTTCAGTCATTTGACTGCAGCCATGCTGGAGCACCGCCTTTAGTCGAGCAAATTAACCCCGGGATTTATTCTTTGTAAGCCCAGTACTTATTCTATCGGTCTCTTTTGCCGAACCGCTAAGTAACGGGGACATAAACACACCAGCATCAGTTGTCAAGCAATGCTAGGGGGACAAACACAGAAACACAAACGCATACATATATACGACAGGCTTCTTTCAGTTTCTGTCTACCAAATCCACTCACAAGGCATTGGTCGGCCCGGGGCTATAGCAGAAGACACTTGCCCAAGATGCCACGCAGTGGGACTGAACCCGGAACCATGTGGTTGGTTAGCAAGCTACTTACCACACAGCCACTCCTGTGCCTATATATATACATATACACTCATATATCACATACACACGCATATATATATGTATTCACACAAGGGATCTGGTTTTACTGCTTTATCTTGAATTTCAGTTACTAGGTTCTGAGAGTCAGTGACACTATTTCTTTGTATTTTAGGAAGCAATCATTAGGACCATGTAACTCTGTTTTCCAGTATTTTAGTAACCAGGCACAGGGTCAGGTGAGACATTTTAATTCTACATTATGGTAAAAACAGGCAAGAGAGGAATCACACATCATAACCTAACGTTTCAGCACACGCATTCATACATTCCTTCTGCATGCCACCTTTGCACACAGGAAAAATACCATATTTTCCAGAATACAAGTCAAATATTTTCAGACCAAAACCTTACAGACACAACACGTGGCTTAACTTATATACACCAGGACAACTTTAGGGTACCAAAGATTCAGTCTGAAGATAGAGACAAGGTTTGAATGTTTAGGCTATGCTGACTTTTTCCATGAAAATTCAATGTATGTATGTGTGTGTGTATATATATATAAAAGAGCACTGCATGGGTTATGACAACGAGGGTCCCAGCTGATACGATCAACAGAACAGCTTGCTCGTGAAATTAATGTGCAAGTGGCTGAGCACTCCACAGACATGTGTACCCTTAACATAGTTCTTAGGGAGATTCAACGTGACAGAGAGTATGAAAGGCTGGTTCTTTGAAATACAGGTACTACTCATTTTTGCCAGCTGAGTGGACTGGAGCAACGTGAAATGAAGTAGCAAAATCTCCTTCAAAATATATTTTACTATTATTGTCTTAAAAGAAGAACAGGAAATGAAAGGTAATCTTGATAGTTCTAGATGCATTATGTCCCAAGGGAAAGGAAGGATGGCTGAGATATGTTTTGATCATAGGTCTGTTTGAAGCAGGTATTTTACCTAGGGTTAAACACTAAAACAACAACAATCATGATGACAAAAACATCAACAACAACAACGACGACTACAAATAGAACTTACGAGTATTGCCGTTTGCTTCTGTTTTTAAAGGAGGTGAAGGACTTGTAAATGTGTTTTGGGAATTTTCACCTGAAACAACAACAAACAAACAACAATAACAACAACAGTACCGGTTAGATGCAGTTTGAAATGTTATAACGAGGAAGAACAAGATCCAAGAAACAATGGAGGGAAATCGGAACAAATCACACAATGTCTCAGTCTCAGGGACAATGGATAATAAATAGCAGTGGAAGAATATAGGTTGTGTGGTGAAAAACAAAAAACCCCCCAAAAATGTGCTTGCCTGCTAACCAATGGCTCTGAAGAAGCTATAGAGCATTGCACAAGCACTTAGCTATGAGTGCAATGCATCTTATAGCAGAAACACCTGTAAGCTAATGAGGGTGGTTACATGACTTTGGTTCTCTTGCCTGTAATTAATACAAAAGGATCAACACCCTTAGTTCAAGCCTTAACACTCTACAGTTTTATATGGCTATATCATGCCCAAATATTCTACCTGTTTTATGTTCAAATTAGCCACCTCCTGCCTCTTACACCTATCCTACAATGCCATTCTAATAAATAAACAACCACATCATTGAAATCTCAAAGCTATGAGATAATGCATAAGTAATTCAAAAGAATGTAAATAAATAACTACATTTGACAGAGAATAAAATATGAATTTAAACTGGCCGTATCAGGTCTAAATATTCTGTTTTATATTCAACCAGTTGGATCTGGCCTTTCAGATCTACCCTACAATGTCATGCTGCAAATAAGCAATCACATCACTGAAATGTCAAAGTTATGAATTAACGCATGATTAATTCTGAACAATGTAAATAAACATTACATTTGATAATTTGAATGTTATATGTTTAACCCATTAGCACTGACGTTGACCAGATCCTGCCTCTCACACCTACCCTACAATGTAATTCTAAAAGTAAACACTCACATCGTTATAATGCCAAAGCTATGGATTAATGCATGGCTAATTCAAAACTCCGTGGTTAAATAAGCGTTACTTATGACAGAATGCTTTGAATGCTAAAGGGTTTTAAACTGGCCATATCCGGCTGAAATATTCTGTTTTATAATTCAAACTAGCCAGGTCTGGGCTCTCACACCTACCCTACAATGTCATTCTAAAAATAAACAATCACATCATTGTAATGCGAAAGCTGTGAATCAATGGATAATTAATTCGAAATTCTGTGGTTAAATAAGCATAACATTTGACAAAGTAATCTGAAATGCTAAACGAGTTAATACAACCATAGCATGGGTACCTAATTGAGCAACAAACGAGGCTTTAATCAGCCTCTGTACTGTCTGCCAGACTGACAAAACAGTTCCTATAATTACTATGATGAAGCAGCAGGGTGGGTGGATGGAAAGGGTATTTATAGTTTAAATCAAACCTCAACACTGCTACTACAATGTACTCTTGAAACAAAGGCTATATCTTGAGTCTGGTTTACTGGTATGCAGCCAGCCAACTGTAAAAAGCCTTGTCCAAGCAATATGCAAAAAAATGTACTAAATTTTATATGTACAAATAAACCAAACCTATCCAACCCATGCAGACATGAATATAAGAGAACGGAAACAATTCTTATACGAAATAAATGGCAACAAAGGATAAGGTGAAAGCAAGAAATGATAAAATGATATATCATAAACAGTATCTCGTTAAGAATGAGAAAAAGCAACCAATGAGAAGCAAGATAGTAATGGTAACATGTAAGAGAATAGGAAATTGTCAAAGTCACTTGTGTGTACAATGGAGAAACAGTATCAAAAATAGAAAGAAAAAAAATCAAGTTCAAAATGAAAAAATATTGAGAGTGATATCACACAGCAAAGAAAGATCAACAGTGATATAACCTATTGTAATAAAGTTAAAGTGTTGGAGTCATATTGCACAGCAAAGGAAAAGAATATTAAAGTGATATTGCACAGCAATGGAAAATGAACAGTGGAGGTTAAAAATCACAGCAATGAGTAACAACATTAAAGTAATATTTCACAATAACGAAAACAATATCAAAGAGATATACACATCACAACAATGTAATAAAACAACATTGGAAGTAATATACCATAACAATATCAAAGTGATATCTCACAGTAAGGAAAACAATATCAAAGAGATATACACATCACAGCAATGTAATAAAACAACATTGGAAGTAATGCACCACAACAATATCAAAGTGATATCTCACAATAATGGAAATCATATCAAAGACATGTATATCACAACAGTGGAAAAAAAATACAACAACATTGGAAGTAATATACGACAAGAAGATCAAAGTAATATCTTACAATAATAGAAACAATATTGAACAGATATCACAGCAAGAAAACAAACAACAATGTTGGAAGTAGTATTTCACAACAATATCAAAGTAATAGACAATACTTAATATCACAGCAATGAGAAAACAATATCAAAGCCACATTGCACAACGATGAAACACACAAATCAAGAGGTGGGGGGGTATCTTATAGTCATGAAGAACCATATCAAAATATTATCGAGTAGTATAGCGTGATATCAAGCAAGTATCGCAAAAAGAGTAATTGGTAGACAATAAACAGCACAGTAACATTACACACATACACCAATAACAACAAATAATATTGAAGTAATATCGAATGCTGCATTATGATATCAAATAAATGTAAAAATCTAAAAGATAAACTGAGGACCACTATATTTTGTGACTAAAATATCAGTTCTTATATTCATACAAATGTGTATATATACATATGCCTGAGTGTGAATACACGTATATATATGTATATGTATATATATATATATTGTTATTGCCATAATTATTTTAAAGTCCACTTGTCTATGCTTGCAAAAGGTCAGTCAAAATTTACAAAGGCAGATTTTCTGAGGCTGGACGCTCTTCCTGTTGCTAACCCTCTCCATGACCAGACATGTTTTTGGAGAATACTGGAAACGAATGACACTGCTTGTATGACAGTGACACTCGTTTACAATCACCATGCAATGTTAAGATAAAGAGATACAAACATATGAGAGAGAGAGAGTGTATGTGTGTATAATGTAAATAGGATAAATCCCACATGAAATTTCTTACATATCTATCGAACATGTAAAACCCTGTAATTCCTATTGGCAAATGAAATGTGTGTAATGGCAAATAAATAGCAAAAAGGTTTTCCAAATTTGTTTTGTTACACACACACACAATGGGTTTCTTTCAGTTTCTGTCAACCATATCTTACAAAGCTTTGGTTGGCCTGGGATATTGCAGAAGACAATTCTCCAAAGTACCACAATGGGACTGAACCCAGAACTATATGCTTTTGAAACACACTTCTTGCCACATAACACCACTCCTGTATATATGTGTGTGTATATATATATAAGACTTTTTCTATTCCTGAGCATTATACTAATACATCTGTTTATTTTGTACACCACCTGTCTTCGTCTTTTGTTTTTTTCGTAAACTCTCCCTCTCTCTCTCTATATATATATATATATATATATATATATACACATATACACACATGTAAACATGCATTTGAATATGTGTGTGTGTGAATATACAAGTAGGTGAACGAAGGCGAGTAGCAGTGAGTGGATTTAGTTGGAGTTGTAAGTATCTAATAAGAGTTTGACTTAGCCTCACATTACTTAATGTTTCACAGCTGCAGAACCAGGGCTGTGGAGTCAGAGTCGTGGGGTCAGAAACAATTAATGGATAGCTGGACTCAGAGTCGAAGTTTTTTGTCTCGACTCCACAGCCCTGTGCAAAACATAGTCACATTTAAACAGTCAGAACAGAGAGAATTTAAAAGAAATTTAGAAATAGCTTCAGGTCAGTCTAGGTCATATGGAAAATTCAGCTAGTCAGTGGTAGCAATTCTTTCGTTTTTATGCTCTACGTGGTAGAGCAGACACAATATTGGTGTCAGGTAGTCAGTGTTCCCATAGAGGGTTGATATTTCAAAGAAACATTTACTACATGGAGAGATAGACCAGTGTGATTGTGTCAGGTTACATAGCAGTCTGGCTGTTAAGCGTGGCTGGATGGTGTCGACATAACCTAATGGTAGTACGCTGAATGTGAAATAAGTACACTGGAGCAACAGGAATGATATACCTTGCAACTGTGTGTGGGCTGTCTAGACCTAGAATGGTATTTCCAGGTTACAGAGACTAATATTTTGAAATTCGTTTACAGAGAGCTACTTTGGTGGTAACTACAGGATAGATTGGTTTTTCCTATTGATGAATACAGCAGTCAGTTGGAGTATATGCAGTTTCTTGGCAAGGCAAAGACGGCAATTGTGAATACCATGTGTTTCTGATTTGTGGATTTATATTGCATGGCTGTTCACATGTGGAGCAGATGTGTGTGCGTGTGTGAGAAAGAATGTTCTTATACATGTAATATTTTCATGCTGACATGAAAATGAGAACAGGATCAATAACTAGATGCCTAGGTATAATAAAAATTATAAATAGAAACATAAAATGTATACTAGGGTTCATTCTAACTGGTCCTTTTAATTCACTGATTCTGTATAAAGCTGACTCGGGTAGTATTTGATCTCCAAATTGTTGCTACACATTTTTGTCCAGCATGCTAACAATTTTACTATCTCATTGCCTTACTCCCCTTAAGAATAAAATTCCTTTCAGCTATAGGCACAAGGCCTGAAATTTGAGGGGAGAGGGCTACTCAATTACAATGACCCCAAGGCTCAGCTGGTACATATTTTCTTGAACCTGAAAGGATAAAAGGCAAAGTCCGACTTCAGTGGAATTTGAACTCAGAATATACAGACAGATGAAATGCCGCTAAGCATTTTGTCCAGCATGCTAATGCTTCTGCCAGCTCACTGCCTTACTCCTCCTCTTACTACTATTAATAATAGTAATTCTCTTTACTCTTTTTACTCTTTTACTTGTTTCAGTCATTTGACTGCGGCCATGCTGGAGCACCGCCTTTAGTCGAGCAAATCAACCTCAGGACTTATTCTTTGTAAGCCCAGTACTTATTCTATCGGTCTCTTTTGCCGAACCGCTAAGTGACGGGGACGTAAACACACCAGCATCGGTTGTCTAGCAATGCTAGAGGGACAAACACAGACACACAAACACACACACATATATATATATATCATCATCATCATCATCATCATTGTTTAGCGTCCGTTTTCCATGCTAGCATGGGTTGGACGGTTCTACTGGGGTCTGTGAAGCCAGAAGGCTTCATCAGGCCCAGTCAAATCTGGCAGTGTTTCTACGGCTGGATGCCCTTCCTAACGCCAACCACTCCGTGAGTGTAGTGGGTGCTTTTTACGTGCCACCCGCACTGGTGCCAGACAGAGCTGGCAAACGGCCACGAACGGATGGTGCTTTTTATGTGCCACCGGCACGAGGGCCAGGCGAGGCTGGCAACGGACACGAAACGGGGTGGTGCTGGCAACGGTCGCGAAACGGAAAGTTCTCTTACATGCCACCGGCACTGGTAACACATCTGCAATTTCCATTGATCGATTTCGATTCTGATCGTCACTTGCCTCAACGGGTCTTCACAAGCAGAGTTTTGACATGCCACCGGCACTGGTAGCACATCCGCAATTTCCATTGATCGATTTCGATTCTGATCCTCACTTGCCTCATCACGTCTTCACAAGTAGAGTTTCGTGTCCCAAAGGGAAGGTATGCATACGTAGGCTGGCTCCATCCCATGTAGAAGGCCACGGGTTATGGACTCACTTGTCCTGCCGGGTCTTCTCGCGCACAGCACACTTCCAGAGGTCTCGGTCTCTAGTCATTTCCTCAGTGAGACCTAAAGTTCGAAGGTCGTGCTTCACCACCTCGTCCCAGGTTTTCCTGGGTCTGCCTCTTCCACAGGTTCCCTCACCGCTAGGGTGTGGCACTTTTTCACACAACTATCTTCATCCATTCTCGCCACATGACCATACCAGCGCAAACGTCTCTCTTGCACACCACAACTGATGCTTCTTAGGTCCAGCTTTTCTCTCAAGGTACTTACACTCTGCCGAGTGTGAGTACCGGCATTACACATCCATCAGAGCATACTGGCTTCATTTCTAGCGAGCTTACGCATATCCTCAGCAGTCACGGCCCATGTTTCACTGCCATGTAGCATGGCTGTTCGTACACACGCATCATACAGTCTGCCTTTCACTCTGTGCGAGAGGCCTTTTGTCACCAGCAGAGGTAAGAGCTCTCTGAACTTTGCCCAAGCTATTCTTACTCTAGCAGTTACACTTTCAGCACACCCGCCCCCGCTGCTGACTTGGTCACCTAGGTAACGGAAACTATCAACTATTTCTAGTTTTTCTCCCTGGAAAGTGACGGAAGTTGGTCTCAGAGCATTTTCAGTGTTTATTGTTCCTGAGCATCTGCCACATACAAAAACCATCTTCCTAGTTAGCCTTCCTTTGACATTGCTGCATCTCTTATGTGTCCATAGCTTCTACCTACACCTTTTCTACAGATCGAGCAGGGCCATCTACCTGAAGGTGTTTGTGACATATATACGACAGGCTTCTTTCAGTTTCCGTCTACCAAATCCACTCACAAGGCATTAGTCGGCCCGGGGCTATAGCAGAAGACACTTGCCCAAGATGCCACGCAGTGGGACTGAACCCGGAACCATGTGGTTGGTTAGCAAGCTACTTACCACACAGCCACTCCTGCGCCTAATTGTTTTTTAATACAGGCACATGGCAAGAAATTTGGAGGTATGACTAGTTGACCATGGCCACAACCTATGTTGAACACCTTCAAGTCAACAGCACAACTCTAACAGAACAACATTCTCTGGAGACATAACATACTCATACAGAATTCATATCCATCGCTTATAACAACGAGAAATCTGGTATATCAGCACAACAGTTGTCGCCAATATAGGGATATAAAAGCAGAGAAAGCTTTCTACCTATCCAAATGCATGCAGAAATGTGTGTGTGGTGTATATATATATATATATATATATATATAGAGAGAGAGAGAGAGAGAGAGAGAGAGAGAGGCACATGGCCTAGTGGTTAGAGCTGTGGATTCGCAGTCAAGCGATCACGGGTTCAAATCTCAGACTGGGCAATGTGTGTGTTTATGAGTGAAACATCTATGATCCACGCAGCGAAAAGCCTAAGTTCCGGCAGAAGGTAATGGCAAACTTCTGCTGACTCTTTCGCCACAACTTTCTCTCACTCTTTCCTCCTGCATCTTGCAGCTCACCTGCGACGGACTGGCGTCCCATCCAGGTGGGAAAATATATGCCAAGGAAACCGGCTCTAATGAGCAGGCATGGCTCAAGAAGGAACAAACAACACACACACACACACATATATATATATATATATGAATATTAACTTCCCAATCTCCATTTTCTTTTTCTTTTATACACACACACGTATATATATATGTATACACATAAAATGGAGGAAAATTGGAATTACATAAATATAGGCACATAGCTCTTTAAGCACTCTGTAGAAATCAAATCCGGCTAACTGAATTGCTAAGGGCAATCCATGTGTGTTATTCTTTTCTTGTAACATGTACAATTTGTAAATCCGAGGTAGAACACCAATTAAATTTGGTGTACCAATTACTGAGTAGATTAGAAGAAGAAAAACACAAAGAATAAAGATGCATTATCAATAATTGATAATTCGGCTTCATTCTTTATGCTTTGATACATATACATGTATATTTGTGTGTGTATCTATATATACATCTATATATATATGTATGTGTGTATATGTATATGTGTATATGTGCATGTATCTATGTATACATCATCATCGTTCAACATCCGTTTTCCGCGCTAGCACGATATATATATATGTATGTGCGTATCTGTATAAGTGTATATGTGTGTGTATCTATGTATACATCTATATTTATACATATATATATATATAGTTAATCCAAACAAGAAAACACAAAAAAAACATTGGTTACATATATATATATATGTATGTGCGTATATGTATATATATGTGTGTGCGTGTGTGTCTATATGTGCATGTGCATATGTGTGCAGTGTATAAATGCATGTATGTGTGAGTACATATATATATATATATATATATATATATATATATAATATATGTACGTATATATATATATATATATATATATATTATATATATAGAGAGTCTTAACCTCACATAAATGCAGTAATATTTTTCTTCCTTGCAAAATGTTAAAGCTATTCTATTTTGAACAATTTTTTTTTTATCTTAATTTTATATTTTCCTTTTAATTTCTTCATTTTACATACACTTTAAAAAGTAAGTGCGTGCCTAGAATAAACAACAGAAGCAACAGACACACACACACGTTCAGCTACAACAACACACACACACACACACACACACACAACACACACACATAACCAGCAAACAGAAACTGAAGCAGTTGCCATCAAGAATAATAATAATAATAATAATAATAATAATAATAATAATAATAATAATAATAACAGCAAGTATAAAAAAGAAAAAAATGGAAAAAACCCCAAAATAAAATAAAGATAATTAAAATAAACTAAAATGTCAGGGCAAAATACAACAACAATAACAACAACAAACTTACAATGTATACAAATGTGGACATAGAGGAGGAGGTGGCGGAGAAGAACATAGAAGTGAAACATTAAACACACACACATAGACACAGAGACGCACAGACAGACCTCAAAAGGGGACAGCAAGATAAGCAGAAGCTTATTGCACAGAGGGACGGACACAAACAAACATGGAGCTGCTACATGGTTGCTTTAAGTGCTAAAAATAGCAGTTCTGAGTGAAATGTAATAATAATAATAATGATCCTTTCTGCAAGGAGTCACAAGGTCCGAAATTTAGGGTTGGGATGGGGAACTAGTTGATTATACTGACCCCAGTGTTTCACTGGTACTTAATTTATCGACCCCCAAAAGGATTGAAAGGCAAAGTCGACCCCGGTGGAATTTGAACTCAGAACGCAAGGATGGGCAAAATGTTGCCAGCTTGCTAACAATTCTGCCAACTCGCTGCCTATCATCATTGGTTACAATTGAGTGGTGGAGGTGCCAACAGTGAGCAGAGGAAGGAAAGGCAAAGTGGACCTTTCACAGTTTTCCTCACTTGGCACTAATAATAATAATAATGGTTTCAAATTTTGGCTCAGGACCAGCGATTTTAGGAGAGGGGTAAGTTGATTACATTGACCCCAGTCTTCAACTGGTACTTATTTTATCGACCCCGAAAGAATGAAAGGCAAAGGCGACCTGAGCAGAATTTGAACTCAGAATGTAAGGATAAGTGAAAAGCGTTTTGTCCAGCATGTTAACAACTCTGCCAGCTCACTGTCTTAATAATTATACTATTAATAATAATCCTGTCTACTCTAGGCACAAGACCTGAAATTTGGGAGGAAGGGGCCAGTCAATTAGATCGACCCCAGTACGCGACTGGTACTTAATTTATCAACCCTGAAAGGATGAAAGGCAAAGTCAACCTTGGTGGAATTTGAATGTAGCGACGGGTGAAATACCATTAAGCATTTCGTCCAGCGTGCTAACGGTTCTTATTTCTTTATTGCCCACAAGGGGCTAAACATAGAGAGGACAGACAAAGGGATTAAGTTGATTACATCGACCCCAGTCTGCAACCCCAGTCTTGGAGCACATGGCCTCAAATTTTGGGGAAGGGATTAAGTCGATTAGATTGACCTAAGTCCTAGAACCAGGGGCACTCTCAGAAGGACTTGGTATCAAAAGAGTTAAATTAAAGGGCAGTAGAATCAGAGCTAAACAACAATGAGAACCTCTTGGAAGTCTCACGTTAACTGCTAGAAGAGACAGCTATGTGCTACTCAAATGCTACTCTGTCATCTTACAAATGGAAAAACACTGCATCATTATGCTAGGATGGGCAAGGTAGGAAGCTCTTTGACAATAGGGCTGTTGGATCAGAGCTGGTCTCAGGCTAAATAACAATAACAAAAAAAAAAAAGCTTGGCTTTCTTTGGATAGCTGCAACTGTTGCTAATAACACAACATCACTTGTTGTTTGGCCATTATTACACTATAGTGGTTTGACTGATTTCCATTCTAGCATTTGATGTGTGGATGGCAGCCACTGACGATCCCCAGGCATGGTGAAATTACATGATACAGTAGTGCTATCTACTGGTGCAGAGGAGCTTTTTGTCAGCCTGTGAAGTAGTGCTTAATTAGTGTATCGTCAATACCTCCAGAGATAATATCTCTAGACGTTAACAGCAGTTTAAAGTGATCCAAACACATGCAATTTAATTTAGATATACTAATTATTATTTGTTACAAACACTTTTTCTCTTGCTAATAACTAATTTATCTGTATATTAGTGATTGAATATATAGAAATATATTTAGAGTATGTGTGTGTGTATAAATATAAATGTGGAGTTCAATATCAATTGGAAAATAATAGGAAATATTTCTTAACCATTACACACCAACTGTATATATATAAGATAGGCAGAGGTTCAGAGACAGACAGTTAATAAGATGGAATTTAAGAGAGGTCATGAAACAGGAGAAAACTGAGCAGTTCAAAAAATATAGGAATATTTAGAATCATCAGACTCCACCCCAATAAGAAATAAATAAAAAGAAAAAAAAGCACAACAGACACAACACCAAACCAACAACAAAAAATTAAAAAAAAAGAGTAGCAATATAAATATATCAACACAATACAAATACAAACCACCTCAAAATAATTGTACAAAACCTGCAGTATATTATAGTATCTACTTGTCTTTTGTTCCTCTGTCTATCACAGAAAATATGATAGATGTATGCATTCATATAATATTAGAGCTTTCTATACTGCCAAGTACCTTGGTTGGTGCAAAACCAACAGTACATTCTGACCAGTAATATACTGTTGAACAGTAAATATATATATATACACACACACACAAAAAGTGGAGTATTTACAGCACAACACAAACCCACAACACTACACCACATAAGAAACAATAACACTTCAACAGAATTCATACATGCATATATATATATATATATATATATACCAAATATATACGTTCTATTTATTATTTTGCACATTACTTAATCATTGTTATATGTTTTATCTTATATTTAATCTTTCTATAAGATGTAATTTTTCTAAATGGTATAATTTAATTTTTCATTATTGAATTGATAAAAGGTGGGTTTTTTTTTCTCTAATTTATATAGATATATATATATTATCATCATCATCATCATCATCATCATCGTTTAATGTCCGTTCTCCATGCTAGCATGGGTTGGACGGTTCGACCGGGGATCTGGGAAGCCAGAAGGCTGCACCAGGCTCCGGTCTTATCTGGCAATGTTTCTACAGCTGGATGCCCTTCCTAACGCCAACCACTCCGTGAGTGTAGTGGTTGCTTTTTACGTGCCACCTGCAATTTTGTGAAATTTGATTTAGTATTTCTAAATTGAATTTTTCCTTGTAAGTTTGGAATAATATCCCCTCATATTATATATAGATATATATAGATATACGTGTGGATTTATGCTTCATCAACACTATGGACCTGTTTCTGATTTCCTGATATCTATCTATCGATCTGCTTATGTATCTATACATACACATGCATGTATTTATAATATACAAATGAGAAGGTAATATTTCCAATGCAGTATCACCGTGAAAACAGCAGTAAAATAGGGTATTATTACCCTTATAAGATGGATAATAACTTTTTTCCATCTTATAAGGGTAATAATACCCACCCCCAATCTTTCTGCTGCTTTCACAGCTATATTGCATTAGAGATATTACTTTGTTGTATGTGTGTGTGTGTATATACATATATATATATATATATACATATGGCATGGCTGTGTGGTTAGGGAGCTTGCTTCCCAACTACATGGTTTCGGGTTCAGTCCCACTGCATGGCACTTTGGGTACGTGTCTTCCGCTATAACCCCGAGCCGACCGGAGCTTTGTGATTGAATTCGGTAGGTGGTAGTTACTGCCGTGTGGGTATGTGTGCGTATAGCTGCTCAGTGCCTCTCTGTATGTGTGCGTATAGCTGCTCAGTGCCTCTCTGACAGAGAGAGAGGGATACACACACACACAATTCAATTAGAGGTTAAATTAGCCTAATTAAGGGATGGTATCATCCAATGAATTACTGGTTTAATGCCTAATATTTGTTGTGAATAATAATATTCATAAAACAATAGGTTTGTACATAAATCATGGTTTATAATCATTCAAAAGAAAGTAAGAAAATGGAGATATAACATTTAATAAAATTTAAATAAAAAATTTTAAATGTTATATCTCCATTTTCTTACTTTCTTTATCGTTAGCCACTACACACATTTTTTTCTCTCCTTGTTTTTTCTGTGTCCCTTTCTGTAGAAGAGCGTAGGCTCGAAACGTAAAAGACTTTTTCTATTCCTGAGCGTTATACTAATACATCTGTTTGTTTTGTACACCACCTGTCTTCGTCTTTTGAGTAAACTCCCCCTATATATATATATATATATATATATATATATATATTTAAATTTAAATGTAATTTGAATTTAATTATAGCCATGAAACGTACGTAGTTTTTTTACTTATTATATAATGATTATTCATTTTTGTACTTTTTGTAATCTAGTTATATGTTTTAAAAAAAAATAATTTTTTTAATTTATGATTTGGTTTATGTCTATCCTTGTTTGAATTGCATAATAGTAGTTTTTCCCTAATTTATATATATATGTATATATATATATATATATATATATATATAAAATAGGTTTTATATAATTGTTTACTCTTTCTGTTTATTGATTGCAGGTGGTGCTATTGAGTTAGAAATGGCCTGGGCCAATACTGGCTGAAACTTAGCTAAGTATCTAAACATACAGGACACTGGTCATAGCTCCAATGTATTTATAATAAGTGGTAGACCACTTTTAGCACTGATAAAGTACTTGTACAGGTGGAGGCAATCATCTGGAGTGTGTTCAGCTGAACTTTTCTTGCAAGTCTGTTCCTGCTTCTCTACTCTGATAATTGGCTGACTTGGTCAGCGAATCCTCTCTGACGATCAACAATTGATGGCAAAGCAAGCTGCTATGGATTACACTAACCTAAAGTGTCTATGCATGTGGCCCGGGACCATGTGTGGACTTGTGTTCCCGCTGAAATTTTGAACATGAATTCTACAACTCTATATGATTAAATTCCGCGATGAGAAGATTTGGGATATATCTTTATGAGGTCTGAAGTGTGTAAAGTTATCACATATGTTCGGTAGATGGACAAATACACAGATAAAAGTGGACATATTGCTGAATATCGGTACAACGAATTTATATATAAAATATATATAATATGTTACAACACGTAAACACCCAAAACAAATGGAAGAGCAAGAGAGCAGAACACGATTAAAAAAAAAAAAAAACACAACAAAAACACAACACTCATTAATTCAAAATATGATAAACAATCAGATTTTAATTAATTTTTTATTTCGTGATTTGTCTAATTTTACACTCTTGATGAATAATTAATGTTTAATTATACTATCGCAACCACAGCGAAATAACGGGCAATTAATATTTTATAACTGAATTGTAGTGCTTGAAAGAAATTAATATGCGTGATAATCAGATTGATTTCTTATGGGTAACGTGCCACGTGGGGTAGCTTCAGTAAATCATTTATTGATGAGAGCCTGACATAATAGGTTAGTTTATTATTAATTAATTATTCTTTTAAAATGAATATATCATAGTTTGGCTTAGTGAGTGAAGATGTACAGAGGAGGACATCTATGTTTGCTGCAGGCGGGCGAGCTGATTGCCTGAGGAGTCCGATTTGAGACAAACATGCATGACCACAAAGGACACAGGAGAAGCTGGGCTGTTCAGGGGTTGGTTAAGGGAATCCCTATTTTACTTCCCCACTTTCTCTTGTCTGCAAGGATGGTCCTGCGAGTATCTTCAAAGGTGGATACTGATTTGCTATTTGATGATGCCTCACAATCCCCCCCCAAAAAACCCCATGGGTTTTTTGCGGAGTGGGGTGGGGGATTGTGAAGTCAGGCATCCCAGAAGCTTGGACCTCTTAGCATTCAGATTAATTCTGTCAAATGTAATGCCTTTTTTTAAAATTCATTTCCCATCATTTTGAATTACTCGTGCATTATCTTGTAGCGTTGAGGTTTCAATGATGTGACTTATTTTTATCTAATTAGGTAGGTGTGAGAGGCTGGATCTGGCTGGTGCGAACATACAACATGAAGAATATTTGGGCCAGATATGGCCGGTTTGATGCCCTAAAAATATTTTCCCCTGCAGAGTGTGTTTTTTATGCCACCAAATACAGAACCCTCTAACATTGACCTGAGTCGGACCAAATTTCGCGAGTGTAATTTAGATGTGATTAAAAAAAGACCAACTCAGTCACACATAGTGCCATCCTGATTCTACCCGAAGATTACGTTAAGGGGTGTATCTAATATGCCTCTGCATTTTTTATGCCAAATACAGCATATTTAATTAGTTGTAGTCTTAGTAGAGCAATCTCAATTAGTTTCACAATTAGTGTTTTAATTATTTAACTAATAGATGCAAGCATGGCTGTGTGGCAAGAAGGTTGCTTCTCAACCACATGATTCTGGGTTCAATCCCACTGCACTGCACCTTGGGCAAGTGTCTACTATAATAGCTTCACAGACAAACATAAAATTTCAGAGAAGCTTGTAGAAACCCGACTTGCTATGTTGTGAAATCACAGAGATTTCATAACATAACAAGCTAGGGATTTTGTATCTGTAGATAACAGATGCTTATACGGATAGCATTAAGTATGATTCACAGAATGGCATGGAACCTCATTGCTGTGAAGTGAACTTCTCAAACCATTTGGCTGGATTACAGTAATATATTATAAAACCCTCAGCTTACCAAATGGCTCATTTTGTTCATGTTGCTAGGATGTTTTTTTTTAACCCTTTAGTGTTCAGAATACTCTGTTAAATGTAATACTTTTTCACTCAAATTGTTTTGAATTAATCATGCATTATCTTACAGCTTTGAGGTTTCAATGATGTGATTGTTTATTTTCAGAATGGCATTGTAGGTTAGGAGTGAGAGGCTAGATATTGCCAGTTTGAATATAAAACATGTAGAATATATTGGGCCGGATTTGGCTGGTTTAAACACTAAAGGGTTAAACAGAGTTTTTTTTATTGAAACAGTCAATACAAAAAAAAAAGAAGAAAAAAGTCTTCTTTGAAACTGAAATTAAATTTACAATATTTGGCATACGAGTGTGTGCTTATGGTGCCAAGCTGCTAAGAAATTTCTTGCAGTTTTAAGAAATATCTATATAGTTGTTTTTTTAAAAAATCCCAAACCATCCACTCACTACCCTGTCTTAACTCTTAATATAATATTTTCTGATTGTTTATACACATCTTGAATAAAGTTCACATCACACAGGAATATTTCTTTAATAAATATTTTCTTTCGCGGTATGTGTGTGTATATGTATGTATGTATATATATATATATATACATACACACATATATATGGCATGTTCATAATTTGACAAGTTAAATTCATACAGAGTCAACAAAAATAAAACTTTATATACAGCTGAATTGAAGAGAAATTTTAATGACCCGATGTATATTATAATTCGTTAATTGGTAAAGGGTTGAAAAGCTAATTAGTGTTTTCTGACCTGAATTTCCAGCCATTCCATTGCTAAAAGGATCGGAACTTCTGATGTAGGGTTGTTGCTAAGTAAATAAAGTTATGTATGCATGAAGTAAATGTTTTGTAATTCTTCTGTAATTTAGAGGTTTTGCATCAGAATTCAATACTGAAATATTTTACAAGAGGGTACAGGCGTATGTGGATGTGTGGCAAGAAGCTTGCTTCCTGCCCACATTGTTGCAGGTTCAATCCCATTGTACGCAACAGTTTGGGCAAGTATCTTCTATTATTGCCTTGGACTGACCAAAGCCTTGTGAGTGGATTTGGGAAATGGAAACTGAAAGAAGCCTGTTGTGTATGTATGTGTGTGTGTGTGTGTGTGTATATATATATAGCCTTGTGAGTGGATTTGAGAAATGGAAACTGAAAGAAGCCTGTTGTGTATGTATGTGTGTGTGTGTGTATGTATGTATGTTTATATATATATACATATATACACACACACACACACATACATACATACACAACAGGCTTCTTTCAGTTTCCATTTCTCAAATCCACTCACAAGGCTTTCGTCAGTCCAAGGCAATATATATAAATACACACACACACACAGTACCTTCTACTATGGCCTTGAACTAACCAAAGTCTTGTGAGTAGATTTGGGAGATGGAAACTGAAAGAAGCCTACTGTATATGTTTATTCTTTTTCATCCTTCATCGTTTAACTTCTGCTTTCCATGCTGGCATATGTTGGGCAGTTTGACAGGAGTTGGCCAAGCAGAAGACTGCACCATGATTTGACTGCTAAATCCACAAGAGACAATAATAAAAAAAACTTGTAGATTTAGCAGTCAAATCATGGTGCAGTCTTCTGCACACACATATATTTGCCCAATGTGCCATGGAGTCAGATTGAAACTGAAACCATATAGTTGGGAAGTGACCTTTTTAAAGAAGCAGCCATGTCTGTGCCTAGCCATCTATCTCTGCAAATTCGAAACTCCATGCCTCTGTAAGAAACTAATAAATTAAGGGCATGCAGATATAAAAATTTACTAACCCTCTTGGGACACCCAGGCTAATTGATTGGCCCAAATGATACAAGTCGAAAGGAATCTGAGGCCAATCCATCAGCCCAATGAAACAAACGTTTCGAAGTGTAATAGCCAATCAGAGATCATCTTTCAACAGATATATACCTATTTAACTTTAAAAGCATCTGAAAAGCAGATTGATTTATCGGTGGTCAGTTTAGCTTAATGGTAAAGCACTTGGTCAGAGTCTTGGTTTGTGTCCCATGGCTGCTTGTTGACAAATTTTTCTGCTTTCTAAGGGTAGTTTACCCAGTGTTTCTGCTGTTCTAACAGCGTCTCTGCATTTGAAAATAAACTATCTTATTTGTACCTACAATAGAGCTCTAGGCACTTTATCCATCCTTTCTTTCCTACATGTGCCCATCAATTTCAATCTCAAAAGAAAAAAAAAACATTTTGGTATTTTTGGCTACACATACCTAAATACCGTGCACCTCAAATGGGTTAATAAACAGCGTGTATACATGTTGAAATCTGATCAATATTTTTGCTAGTAGGCGCCACATGAATTTAACACAAAAAATTAGAATTATGCCATTACACATACATGCTTTATTTAATATATACACACATATATGAGTGTACATATATATGTATATATATAACATACACATATAAATATATAAAACACATATATAAATATATATATATATAAAACATATACATATATATACATAAAACATATACATATATATATATATATAAAAATTACGATTATGCCATTACACATACATGCTTTATTTAATATATACACACACATATATTTATACATGTGTGTGTATATATATAGATATATATATAAAACATATATATATATGAAATCAGGGGTGCGCGCAAAAGGAAAAAGAAGAGAGGGAAGGAGTCACAACAGCTTATAATTGTTATTATTATTATTATTATGATTTATTTGGTCCATATTTACCATTGATGGGATGATTTTCAATCTCTGATTCCTCCGCGACCAACATCCCTTTAAATTCACCCACTATAGGGAAGTGATCGGAGTCCACTCGGACATCTACAAAACAACGTTGGTTTCATTTCAGTCAAGAAACGCGAGGAGGCTGGGGGTTTTTTTTTTTTAAGAGACAGTAGTAGTAGTAGTAGTAGCAGCAGCAGCCCTTGGCGGCGGCAGAACAATGAGAAGAGTATAACAAACAGAAACGGGGCGGACACGGAACAGAAATGTACGAGGAATAAATAAGAGGACAATTGGTCAGTACAGAACAAGCAAAACAAAAAAACAAAAACAAAAAAAATGATTCAAATATCAAGTATTTGCAGAAATTTTCTTTCTTTCTTTCTTTCAAGACTTTCGGGGGTTTTTAAAGACAAAAACAAAACTTTTTCCCTTCATTGTTATATTATCATTATTGTTGTTGTTTTTGCTGCAAATCAATACCACAAGAAAAAGATTTAAAAAATATATAAATGGCGGTGCCCCAGCATGGCCACAGCTCATGAGGTGAAACTAGAATCAATCAATCAAAATGAAAATCGTCATTTTTATTTATTTCCTCAAATCACTTTCGATCAACTAACGAAGAGAACGTTTACTATTATACACACACACAAATACACATACACAAGTATATATACTCTTTTACTTGTTTCAGTCATTTTGACTGCGGCCATGCTGGAGCACCGCCTTTAGTCGAGCAAATCGACCCCCGGGACTTATTCTGTGTAAGCCCAGTACTTATTCTATCGGTCTCTTTTGCCGAACCGCTAAGTGACGGGGACGTAAACACACCAGCATCGGTTGTCAAGCGATGCTAGGGAGACAAACACACACACACATATATATATATATATATATACACATATATGACAGGTTTCTTTCAGTTTTCATCTACCAAATCCACTCACAAGGCATTAGTCGGCCCGGGGCTATAAAAGAAGACACTTGCTCAAGATGCCACGCAGTGGGACTGAACCTGGAACCATGTGATTGATTAGCAAGCTACTTACCACACAGCCACTCCTGCGCCTTATATATTCATAAGAGTTCGTTATTAGCAAAGGAAATCACTATCAATATAGAATAGCATTCTGCATATCTTACTTAATGTCAAAAGCTGCTCATGGGACTTGAACCTACATCTTGTTAGACATGTCAGATGTTCTACCAATGGACCAAAGCAACACTTTGAAATTTTTTATCCATTCTGGAAACTTTTCTTTTACCAGTGAGAATTGTAGGTTGTTGACGTCATAAGGATTTATAAACTTGGTGAGAATGTGAAAAAATTTTTCTCATAACATCAACAATATACATGTGTGTGTGTAATATATATACTGGTGTTGCTGCCACATACAGAGCACCCAGTCTATCCTGTAAAATAGACACACACACACGAGGGTTGCAGAAAAGTTTCCAGCTTTCGGTAAAAGAAAATAAAGGAGGATCAGTTAATTATGATTTTATTCAACATATTCCTCTCTCAGATTCACACACTTATTGAAGTAGCCCTTCAGTTTTTCTAAGCCCTGTAAAAGAACTTGGAAGGTCACACCTCCAACCAGGCCTTTCGCAATACCCTAAATCAGTGGTTTTCAACCAGGGTTCCTCGGAACCTTAGGGTTCCGCCAGTACAGTCCAGGGGTTCCACAAGAAGTTACAAAACTGCTAAAATCGGCAGTAATTTTTAATTCTCCTGTGCAGATATGTGTGCATAAGACTATTAAATTATTGCACAGGGGTTCCTCGAGCCAGTGGAATGTTTCCTTGGGGGATCCGCTCCAGCAAAAAGTTTGAAAAGCACTGCCCTAAATAAAGCCAAGAATACTTCAGCGCTTCCTCATGTATATACACATAGAGCAGAGATTGAACAAACAGCTGTATTACATATAAACATACAAAATGTTTATTCCCCAAGTTAAATATTATTTTAATATCATTAAAATTATTTTGCTTCATAGTTTGGCATGGTGCCTTCGTTAAAAAAATAATGAGGAGTGTATTTACTACACACCACACACACACACGTGCTGTTTGTCATAGCTTGTTACACATAATGATTAACATTGTAACAAGTTGAATTTTAATTATCAAATAAATCTGATCGTTTATATCTTTTATTTGTGACATTCATTGGACTGCAGCCATGCAAAGGCACTGCCTTGATGGGGTTTAGACGAATAAATTCACCTAACCCCAGTACTGTGTTGTTTTTTTGTAATTTTTTAAAGCCTGATCAGCGGTTAAGAAGTTTGTTCCCCAGCTATATGGCTTCTTATTTCTTTACTGCCCACAAGGGGCTAAACACAGAGGGGACAAACAAGGGCAGACAAACGGATTAAGTCGATTATATCGACCCCAGTGCGTAACTGGTACTTATTTAATCGACCCCGAAAGGATGAAAGGCAAAGTCGACCTCGGCGGAATTTGAACTCAGAACCTAGCAGCAGACGAAATACTGGTAAGCATTTCACCCGGCGTGCTAACGTTTCTGCCAGCTCACTACCTTCAGCTCGCCCAGCGATATGGTTCCTGGTTCTGCCTCTCTGGATGGCACCAGGGTCATGTCTCTTCTTCTGTAATCCTGGCTGACAAAAGCCTTATGAATAGATTTAGCACATGGAAACTGAAAGAAGCCCACTGTGTGTGTGTAAATTTATATTTGTGTTTCTCTGAAAATCACTGAGTAACAAGTGGCAACATTGTTGTCTTTTCCTGTCACCATATCCACATCTCCCTTTGCATCTTCAGAAAGGTCAGAAATGAAGAGTCCTCTTACTCGAAAAACAAATGAAGGTTAGTGAGAGACAAGGTATCAAGATGTGAAAATACTGCCTCAAATCCTGCAACAAACTGGCGTCCCAACCAGAAGAGAATATATTTGCCATGGAAACTGGCCCTTCAAGAAGGATCATTTACCCTTTATATATATATATATATACACAGAGGTATGCAAAAGAGCTAAGAGAATACCAGTGCCATTGTAGCAACAAAAATAAATAAAATTATATTAAACACCATGCTAGATAAATTTTTAATTTACTGAAATTATTTCCATTTCCAAATAGTAAAACAACAAGGGCTCATTGGCAACTGGCATCAACTTCGAAAACTCAAGAATTCTCCAAAAGAGGAATGCCACTAAGTAAAAGAGCGGGCAACAGTGGACACATTTTTTTGGCCTTGATAGACATCATCAGCACAGTTCTCACACTAACTTGTCTTCTGGAGACAAACCACGAACACACTAAAAGCAGTAGAGCACATTTATGGCCAAGGTAACTTGCATAATTTCAAAAGAAACAAAAATCACAGAATTCTGAAGATGCCTGAAAAATAACCCCTTTCTACACTCTAAAGAAAAGCTAACTAATTATACTCAGTGACTACAAGAAATAAATCAAGTGATGACATCAGCATAAAACTGGCCAGTCAAGGTCAATGACAGTGATCAGTCAACCCTTTGATAACTTCAAGCAATAAGGCAGAGAAGAACAGTAGACAAAGAAGCAGACAAATGAGCAGAGAATGGAGATGCAATTAAGCATTCATACCAGTTGTTATATTCAATATCAGCTGTTGATTGACACTCAGTTAAATTTTGTCAGCTCTGAGAACTGCAACACAAATGAGCTGAAAGGACCATTAACTTAACTACATTACTATACACTATGGTAGATGACACATGCATTCCGCTCACTCACACTCTCTCCCCTCTCTTTTACGTTCACATAGCTATAAACTAGTCCATGACTACTTACTAGGAATGACCATAGGATTGTACCTAAAAGGCCCCCCTCTGAGGCACGAATCAGGGCAAGGTTGTTTATGGAAGAACAAGCAGTCGCCCATGCTTACCAGCCTCCCCTCTCCATGCAACTGATGTTATCCAAAGGAAAGGCAAAGGCCGATACAGCTTCGCACCAGTGATGTCAGCAACGTGAAATAAAGCATCTTGTTCAAGAACACAATACACAGCCTGGTCTGAGAATTAAACTCACTACACCATGATTGAGAGTCTGATGCTCTAACTACTGAGCCATGTACCTTCACCAGGTACTGAGCTGCTGAGACCCCCTTCGGTCATGACTGACCATGGGATTGCACCTAGAAAGTTACCCTCCCAGGCACAAGTACGGGCAAGGTTGTTTATGGAAGACCAGTAGTCGCCCATGCATACCAGCCTCTCCTCTCTCCATGCCACAAGAGTTATCCAAGGGAAAGGCAAAGGATGATACAGCTTGGCACCAGTGATGTCGCAACTCATTTCTACAGCTGAGTGAACTGGAGCAACATGAAATAAAGTGTCTTGCTCAAGAACACAACACAACCCGGTCCAAACACTTACTGAACTGCACAAAAAGTTCCTTTTAGGACCATAGTGTTTAAGTCAATCTTTTAACAATAACGGACTTGTGATTCTTTTATTCTTATACTTGTTTCAGTCATTTGACTGTGGCCATGCTGGAGCACCACACCGAAGGTTTTTTTTTTAGCTGAACAAATCGACTTCATGACTTATTTTTTTAAAAAAGTCTAGTATTTATTTTATTGGTCTTTTTTACTGAACCGCTATGTTACAGAGATGCAGCCACAACAACATTGGTTTGTCAAACAGTGATGGAGCGACAAACACAAGTACAAACACACATACATCTTGACCACTGTTTTATGGGTAACTGTCAGCATGTATGTATACAACTATGTGCTTTGACTGCAGCATTAGAGCGTTTAACTCTTATTTCTAGCAATGTAGGTGTTTCTAACACTCTCAGTCATAGTTTTCCTTTTTGGTACACATTGCTTATTGCTGCCTAAATTATATATATATATATATGTATGTATATATATGTAACAGGCTTCTTTCAGTTTCCATCTACCAAATCCACTTGCAAGGCTTTGGTCAGCCCAAGGCTATAGTAGACAGCACTTGCCTAAAGTGTCATGCAGTGGGACTGAACCCTTAACCAAACTGGTTGGGAAGCAAGCTTCCTACCACACAGCCACTCCTGTGGTGGATGGAATACTACAAATTCTCTTATTCATTTACCCCCCTCTCACTCTTGTCTTATTGTACTTTTTTTTTTTAATAAATCTGAGACAATTCATCTGCTTTTGTTACACACACACATACACACACACACACATACAGATGCACACTCACACTTTGCTACCAAGTTTCCATGCAACAGTCACCCCTGAGTAATTTTTGCCTCAGTAAATTCAGAAAGAGAGAAAAAAAATACATGAGAAACCAATCATGAAATATATGTATGAGAAAGGGAGGAGGAGAGAAAGGGTGAGAGAGAGAGAGAGAGAGAAGGGGAAGATAAAATGAGAGAGAGAGAGAGAGAGACAAAGAGAGATTATTACTACAACAAGAATAAATCACCTGCTGGCAGTGTCTTCTACTTCTGCCTCTCACTGCAACCCTCTCTCTCTCTCTCACTCTTTCTCTACTTCCTCTTATTTGACAATAAGGGAAGGGTGACAGAGGTCAGTGGAAGATTAATGGCACAAAAGGTTAGAAGCTGTTCCCCTTCAGCTCATAGGAACAAAGAAAGGGTGGCGATGGGGGTGGGGCTATATTTATTTATCTTTCACAATGATCCAGTTTCTACTCTGCTCCACCCTCCACTCCCATCTTCAACCCACAAGCAAAGCTAAACCAAACCAAACCAAACCAAGCCAAGTCAAGCCAGAATATTTATCTACAACACCACCGAACCACCACCACCATCACCACCGCCACCACCACCACCACATCATCATCATCATCTACAAACACCATACATGCTCTTTCAAAGCAACAAGCATCCAGCCCTTTCTATCTCCCTCTTATCTCATGGATTTCTCCATGATGCAGCCTCTGCTCTGCCACTGCTACCAACATCCATCATTATCTCAAAGCAATAAGCATCCTTCTCTCTCTCTCTCTCTCTCTCCTCCAAGCCCTCATCACCACCTTCTGCATTTTCATCAGAAACACCAGCCTCACTCATCTCCATCAAAACAGTTCATCATCATCACCATCTCCTTCGGCCTGGTACCCCATCGCCCTCATCATAACCACCACTGACAACATAATCATTAACTCAGGCCCTACCATCTCTTACTCTTGGCAAATTTTTTTTTTTTAAACCCCTTCTTTGCAGGTAATTTATTTTATTCAACACTTCATAATCTCCTTCCCCTCGCAGGAGTTAATAATAATGATAACCCTTTCTGCTATAGGCACAAGGCCTGAAATTTGAAGAGAGAGGACTAAGCGACTACACTGACCCCAGTGCTCAACTAGTGTTTATTTTATCAATCCGGAAAGGATGAAAGGCAAAGTCGACCTCAGTGGAATTTGAACTCAGACCCATAAGGACGGATAAAATGCCCCTAAGCATTTTGCCTTATGTGCTAATGATTCTGACAGTTCACCACCTTAACCCTTTCCATACCAACCCCACTGAAACCAGCTCTGAAATACAGAAGTGTTGTGTTCAAAAGTTTTGAATTAAAATCTTCCACCAAACCTTAGTCACAATTTATGTTCCTAACACTAGCTTAATGATAAATAAGTTATTTTACTAAATTCTTTGTTATATTTGAAATTAATTGAAAGAAACACAGAGCATTTCAACAGAAATATGGTAATAAAAGGGTTAAAGATGAAGTAATATCAATGTTGTGTAGGTTTAAGAGGACATCAGTTCATCATGAAATTTCTTTACAGTCACTTGACTGCTAAAAATGAGGATCTGTATATATATAAAATATAATTATACACATCAAACCCATGAACACAGAAATATACGCTCATAGATATGCATATCGAGAGACATTCATACATACACATATAATACACGCATACATATACCAATGCATACATATGCACACACATGGCCATACACACACACATATATACAACTTGGTTTCATACTGAAATTTACAACCAAGAAAGAACATTGACTTATACTTCAAGATGACTTTGGGAAACCTAAGATTCCACGGTGAAATGCATCAGGATTTTGAAAGATAGTGAAAATGTTTGAATGTTTACACCTGAATACTAGAACATGACTTGTAAGCTAGAAAACATGACACAAATTAATAAGTGATCCCAATAATTAGAAGATGATAACGAACTAACAAATACCAACACAAGAATATTGCCCCTTATGCATATATTTATACACATGCATGCACACAGACATGCAGAATCGAATATAGAGACAGTGAGTGCTGTAGCATGACCGAAAAGATATTGCTAGATATTCATCACATTACTAGAAGAAATTCAATAAAACAAGAGTAAAACATCAATAAGACTTAGTTACCAATTCCTGCTGCCGCTACGATTTTCCTACACGCATACACAGAACACAGAAATATTGCAAGAACACTCAGCACCCCCCCCCAAAAAAAACAATGGTTTCTATATTAACCCTTTCACTACAGAAAGCTAATATATATTTCTTTACCACCCACAAGGGGCTAAACACAGAGAGGACAAACAAGGACAGGCAAACGGATTCAGTCGATTACATCAACCCCAGTGCGTAACTGGTATTTATTTATCGACCCTGAAAGGATGAGCGGCACAGCAACCTCGGCGGAATTTGAACTCAGAATGTAACGACTGACGAAATACAGCAACGCATTTCGCCCGGCGTGCTAACACTTCTGCCAGCTCGCCACCTTCCACTACAGAAAGCTAATATATCCACTTAAAATTTCATTGCCCTTAACTACAGAAAGCAATTTCATATACCAATCTATCTTTTCTTAAGGAACATCATGTTTAACTCTTTAGCATTTAAACCGTCCATATCCGGCTAAAAGTATTCTGCTTGTTTTATGTTCAAATTGGCCATATCTGGTCTCTTACACCAACCCTACAATATCATCTTAAAAATTAACAGCTACCTCATCAAAATCTCAAAGCTACAAGATAATGCATGATTAGTTCAAAACAATGAGGATGTAAAAGCATTAATTTTGGCAGAATAATGTGAACACTAAAGGGTTAAAACTATTTTCTATTGAGATATGTCAAGTTTATTGAGGCAACATGGCTTGCAGAAAATTCCAATTCTGTTTCTTAGGTAAATATTTAACATCATCACTAGAAAAATTATGTTAAATTTGATTTGGCAGCATAAAAACTAAGGGACCTCGCTGAACCTATGATCAACCATGACTGTCATACTTTCTTCCTGGCACACTGAATTCAGGACCACATTATCCAATGTCCCCTATTTTTATTTTTACTGCAGAAACCACACATATCCAGTCGAAATTTAATTGCCCTTAACTGCAGAAAGCAATTTTAAAGACCAAGCTATCTCTTCTTAAGAAATTTTGTGTTTGAAACTATTTTCTGTTGAGACATATCAAGTTTACTGAGATATATTTAACATAAATACTGCAATAACCATGTAATTTAATTCTGCAGTTAAAGGGTCAAGGAACCTTGTCAAACCTGTAATCAAAGATATTCCAACCATGACTGTCCTACTTTTTTCCAGACACACTGAATTCAGGATAACATTATCCAATGTCCCCTACTTTTAATATAACCCTTTTACTGCAGAAATCAGATTTTTCCACTCCCAACCCTCAATTCTGGATTGGTATTTATCGATCCTCAAAGACAATTTCAAATTCTTATTTCCCTTTTACGATGGAAACCAGATATATTCACTCCAAATATCTTCAACTGCAGAAAGCAATTTTGAGTACCATTCTATTGTTTGTTGAAGAATGTCGAATTTGAAATTATTTTCCGTTGTGTCAAGATATGCCAGGTTTACTGAAGCAATGTGTCTTGCAGAAAATACCAATTCTATTTTTTTTTGATAGATACTATTTTTACTATTTTACTTGTTTCAGTCATTTGACTGTGGCCATGCTGGAACACCACCTTTAGTCGAGCAAATCGACACCAGGACTTATTCATTGTAAACCGAGTACTTATTCTATCAGTCGCTTTTGCCGAACCGCTAAGTTATGGTGACGTAAACACACCAGCATCGGTTGTCAAGCGATGTTGGGGGGGGGGGACAAACACAGACACAGATATACACAAACACAGACACATATATATACACACATACACACACACACATATATATACGACGGGCTTCTTTCAGTTTCCGTCTACCAAATCCACTCACAAGGCTTTGGTCGACCCGAGGCTATAGTAGGAGACACTTGCGCAGGGTGCCACGCAGTGGGACTGAACCCGGAACTGCGAGGTTCGCAAACAAGCTACGTACCACACAGCCACTCCTACGCCTATGATATTAAACATCATTCCTTGAATAACCATAAAATTTAATTTCACAATTAAAAGGTTGAAAAGATCCACATAAATCATTTAGCTAAGCTCCCTTACTCTAGCCTTCTCTCTCTCTCTCTCCCAGTTAAAGCAATTTCACATCTTTTAAATACACACACACACAATGTAGAACATATTGCAGCAATACTCCAGCATGGGCAAAAAATACAACCATTTATTAATTCTGTTTTTTTTTTTTTAAATTAAACATACAAACTAACTATAAAACATTAGGGAGTCAAATCTCTGTCCGCCATCCCTCTTTTCTTTACTACTTCATCACAGATGAAATTATTTCACAAACTACATCTCTGATACAAATACACTAATTAACAAATAATGCAATATCTAATTATACACACACATACACAATGTATATAATAAATAACTAGATAAAATATGTAACATGTACATTATATATCTATATATACAGTATATAACATATAAACATTATATATATAACATACACATCATATATATATATTTCTTTACTACCCACAAGGGGCTAAACATAGAGGAGACAAACAAGGACAGACAAACGGATTAAGTCGATTACATCGACTCCAGTGCGTAACTGGTACTTTATTTATCGACCCCGAGAGGATGAATGGCAAAGTCTACCTCGGTGGAATTTGAACTCAGAATGTAGACGAAATACTGCTAAGCACTTCGCCTGGCGCGCTAACATTTCTGCCAGCTCACCACCTACACATCATATATAGATAATGTATATAATATACATAACGTGTGTATATGTGTGTGTGTGTGTGTGTATTGATACTTACTCTGAGGTTGTGGTAACTCCACCAGTTGGTAAGTGGGTGTGTTTGAAGGCACTGTTGTTGGTGTCGTCACTCCCACTACGGACTGGTTGCTTATGAACCCATAGCCACCGTAATAGCTAGGCTGGTACCCTTGGTATGTAGAATAAGCATCTAAATTCTAGAAGAAAAAGACAACAATAATAATAAATCATAAAGAATGAAACAAGAAAAAAGTAAAATGGAATTGACAGAGATAGAATTCTGAACATTCAGAAAATGAAGAAAATTTTGAAGAGTTCAAACTAATAATTTTAATAAATAATAATAATAATAATAATTTGTTTCTTTACTACCCACAAGGGGCTAAACACAGAGGGGACAAACAAGGACAGACAAACGGATTAAGTCGATTACATCGACCCCAGTGCGTAACTGGTACTTAATTTATCGACTCCGAAAGGACGAAAGGGAAAGTCAACCTCGGCGGAATTTGAACTCAGAACGTAGCAGCAGACAAAATACCGCTAAGCAATTCGCCCGGCATGCTAACAATTCTGCCAGCTCGCCGCCCTAAATAATAATAATAATAATGATTTCAAATTTTGGCACAGTTTGGGGGGAGGGGTAAGTCAATTACATTGACCTCCGTGATCAACTAGTACTTATTTTATGACCCCCAAAAGGATGAAAGGCAAAATGAACCTGGACGGAATTTGAACTCAGAATGTAAAGACAGAAGAACTGGCGCTAAGCATTTTGCCAGGCATGCTAACCATTCTACCAGCTTGCCATCTTTATGATAACAACAACAGTAACAATAATAATAATAATAACAAAAAAATTCTTGGCTATTAAAGTTGTAGAAGTAGCCACATGTACTTCCACCAATGTCTTAATTAATAGCGACCTCTGCAACTTTAATGAGACCAAAGAGGGTCAAGTTGGCAGAGTGGTACTTTGTAGTTGACCATTGGCTCTATAGATGATGCCTGGAGCCAACCAAGACACTTCAACTACCAAAGTTGTTGTCTACCCAACTAGCTGTTAATGTCTTAAGTGCTATACCGCTCCTCTTTAGCAATGAGTTTCTTTGACAGACAAGCAAGCATACATGTGTTTATACTGTCATCCTCATCATTTAAATTCCATGTTCCATACTGGCGTTGGCTGGATGGTTTGGCAGGATTCATTAGTTTGAAGGACTGCATCATGTTATCAAACCACAACTCGCAGTTTAACCCTTTCATTACCAACCTGGCTGAAACCGCTTCTGGCTCTGAGTGCAAGTGTCTTGTTTCCATAAGTTTTGAATTAAAATCTTCCACCAAACCTTAGTCACAATTTCTGTTTCTAACACTAGCTGAATGATAAGTGATTTGTTATATTTAAAGTAATTGAAAGAAATACAGAGCATCTCAAAATAAATATAGTAACGAAAGGGTTAACCCAGTGATTCCCTAAGTGGGCAGTACTGCCCTCTGCCTCCCCTTGGGGACAGTGGAAAGATCCAGATTCTGCCAGCTCGCTACTTTAATAATAATAATAATAATAATGAAGTGCAAAAGATTGTGTTAACTGGTACATTACACGTATTGAGAAGAGCGTTGTTGATGTGAGAACTATCACTACCCATGTATTTTAATTTAACTTTATTTCAATAGAAAAAAAAAAAAAATGAACGAACTAGTGAGTTTAGTTTAATGGCCTACCAATGTATACTATGAGTTTCTTTGCTCTAGGAGTCGGGAAGACACTCGGCAAGAAATAGAAGCAAATTTGAAAGAAGAAAAACCCATAAACAATAATAATAATAATATAATAATAATAATAATGATAATAAACAACAATTTATATGAGTTATTTTTTCCTGTTTATACTGACCTGTTGTGAAGTATAGCCGAGTGCTGATGTTGGATTGGTGATACTGGATCCAGAGCCTAGAATTAAAAGACAAAGCAGATAAAATATTATAGAAATTTTCCAACACAGAACAAAAATGAGGTGTCTTGGAGAATGCAAGGTAACTTGCCAGTGAAGAAGAGGTGAGGAGGACAAAATAATGAAAATAACAATAATAAAAATAATCACAACAACAATGTATTAATAATAATAATCCTTTCTACACTAAGCATAAGGCCTGAAATTCTAAGGGAGTGGGGCTGTTGATTACACCGATCCCAAGTCCTCTGCTGGTACTTAAACAAGTGACCCCAAAAGATAGAAAGCAAAGCCAATCATTTTTTGCCTGGCATTCTTTTATTCTTTTACTTGTTTCAGTCATCTGACTGTGGCCAGTCTGGAGCACCACCTTTAGTCGAATAAATCAACCCCCAGGACTTATACTTTGTAAGCCTAGTACTTATTCTACCACTATCTTTTTGCTGAACTGCTAAGTGATGGGGGACATAAGCACACCAACATCGGTTGTCAAGCGATGGCATGTTAATAATTCTACCACCTTGCTACCATAATAATAATAATAACGATAATAATAATAATACTTAATTCTTTTATTGGCCACAAGGGCTGACAAAAATTAATTATAACATAAAGGGACAAAACAGGATGAAAGGTTACAAAGGGTTTTGTCCGTTTGTAAAAAAACGTGTAAAAACAGTGTAACAACGGAAAATTACCAATAGGGGGAGGCATTACGAAAGGTTCCTGGTGGAAAAACCCATAAAAGCCATGGGAGCCTGGTCAAAAGGGGGGTAGAGAGCTCCTTTCTCCTTTTGCAATACCTTTTTAAATTACAGGTGTATCCTCAGAATGGCTCTTTCCATACTGGCCATTCTTGCGACATTTATCCACCTTTCACTAAACTTGCAATACCTCTTTCTATCAAAAGCCACAAGGCCTAAAATTTGGGGGAGGTGGTCAGGTGATTACATCGAGCTCAGTACGTAACTGGTACTATCACTGGGTCAGGGCTACAGTGGAAGATACTTTGCCTAATATGGGACTGACCAAATGAATCGAAAACAAACTTCTTGCTACACAGCTACGCCAGAAGAATAAATAACATTTATCTGGGTTTAATATTAGTCTTAACAAAACTAGGGACCTAGTTATGGGATAGAGGGAGTAATGAACGGTTTCTTGCTACACAGCTACACCAGAAGAATAAATAACATTATTCCCAAGTTGACTAATGGAAATTTATCTGGGGTTTAATATTAGTCTCAACAAAACTAGGGACCTAGTTATGGGATAGAGGGAGTAATGAACGGTAGAAGTAGATTGGCCAATGTTCCAGGGCACACAGCATCTTTTAGGTTGTGTGGACTGCCTTCTTATAGGGACGTAAACAGAGACATAAGAGGAGATACCGTTGTTATTGGACACAGGGGATTCATTCTTCCAGCCTCTCTGTTAATACGCGTGTGTGATTGTGTGTGTGTGTGTTTGCATTCGCTGCTGCCAATCCTGTTCCCTAGTTCCCTTATGCAGCAGCTCTCCCTAACGCTGCTGAACACCCAGATTGTCTTCTTTCTCTTGATTTGTTGCAGTGTTGTGGAGCTCACTCACAGATTATTGGACAAAGTCTGAGGAAGGAAAAGGAAAGACAGAGGGAAGAACAGAGGAATGAGAGACAGACAGATAGAAAGAAGATGGGAGAAACGAGAGAGAAAAAGAGAGCTGGACTAAGTCAGAGGAAGAAAAGGAAAGACAGAGGGAAGAACGAGAATGAGAGAGAGAGAGAGAGACACAGATAGAAAGAAGATAGGAGTAAGGAGAGAGAGAGAAAAAGAGAGAGCACTGCTAGTTTTCTGAGGCACAAAGGAACAAGCTCTCTTTCTTTTCTCCAAACCCAGCCAGTCATGCCAGAGAGATAGAGAGAGAGAGAGAGAAAGAGGGAACCGGGGGGGGGGGGAGAAAAAGAAAGGACTGTGATTTATGGATGTCTAGAGAAGATATTTCACACACAGACAGACAGACAGAGACAGGACTTTAAAACATCCCAATAAACAGTAAAGGAGGGGAGAAAAAGAAGGGGCTGGCTGGCTGCCTTCTTTTGTGTTGTCTTACTTAAATGGTGGCAAAAGGGACCGGGGTGGGGTGGGGGGGGGGAATGGGAGAGAAGAAAGGGGGGAAAAGAAAGCAGCAGAAAGAATGAAGGTAAAAAAATAAAGACTTATAAATCAGTTGGATATTGTGGTGGTTGGTGGGGGGGGGGTAAGAATGGGACATCTTCATGAACACACAGAGGAGAGGGAGGAGGAGATGAATATGAAAGAGAGAGAGAGAAGAGAATGCAGTGGAGAAGAAGAAGAATAATGATGTATGAAGACAATACAAGCCATGAGAGAGACAGACAGACATTTGTGTATGTGCATGTATGTGTCTATATCTACACTAGCATATCTATCTATATATGTATGTATGTATGTATTATATATATATATATATATATATATATATATATATATATATATATATAATATATATATATAATATATATATATATGTATGTATGATGTATATACAATATATGTGTGTGTATGCACATAATAACATATACATATATACATGGGAGACAGTGTGTGTGTGTACACACATATATATATATATATACACCATATATATATATATATATATACATACATATATAGATGTATGTATATGTATGTGTGTGTGTATATATATATATATTATATATATATGTATGTATATCTATGTGTGTGTGTACACACACACACTGTCTCCCATGTATATATGTATATGTATGTATGTATGTATGTGCATACACACACAAGGGAAACAAACAGAATTAGAGAGAGAGAGAGTGAAGGATTTGGAAAGATAACTTCTGTATGTGAAAACATTTTATCTAGTCTTGCAGAGTAACATGATTATGAGAGAGGGGAGGAGAGAGAGATGACGAGGAGGACGAAAGAGATAGAGAAAGAGAGAGAGAGAGGGAGATGACGATGATGAGGAAGAGAGAACAGGTGTTCCAGTAGCCACAGTTCACTGAAAACCATCCACTGGAAACTTAAAAACTCCTCCACTCCATAATGCCAATGGTACTGTGTTGATGGATGATGTTAGAAACACTAACAACAGCTGCCACTGTTATCACCTTCTTGAAGGTACTAACGAGGTCCGAGTGGACACCAAGGACTACTAACCCAAGCCTCGTTAGCAAAACTGGATGAATGGAAATAATGTGGATGGAAACCCTCTTGGATGGATTTTTATCGACATTTCCAAGATCCACCCTCATCACTCACATTGACCTTGTCACCGATTCAGTCCAAGGATTACTTTAACACAATACATGTGTCTGTGGAGTACTCGGCCATTTAAGTGTGCATTGAATTAACAGGAATTGTTACTTTTTATTAAAACTGATGCCAGTTAAAGATGTGATTAAGGCCATTGCAATTAAGAAGCTTGCCTTTGCAACTACAGCCTTAGGCTGACCAAGACTTGGTATGAGAGAAATTGATAAATGGAAACTGGGTGAAAGCCCATTACATATACATCCATATATATATATATATCACGTCACCGACCAGGACATCAGATGTTGGTACACATCGCTGGTCACAATGTGCTTCGCATTGTTTTAGCCTTCAAATGACACCGCCCCGCTGGCTAAGCAAGTAGGCCAACAGAAGAAAGAGTGAGAGAAAGTTGTGGTGAAAGAATACAGCAGGGATCACCATCACCCTCTATCAGAGCCTTGTGGAGCTTTAGGTGTTTTCGCTCAATAAACACTCACAACGCCCGGTCTGGGAATTGAAACTGCGAATTCACTGCCTTAACCACTGAGCCATTGCACCTCCACCCACCCACCCACATTATATATATATATAAATATATATAAAACCACTTTTTACCTAAGGAGTCCTTTGTTCCCCATTTTATTTGGATAGACCCTCATAGCCATACAATGTTTCAAGCAAATCCTATTATATGTGGTGGTGGGGTTGGGGAGGTTCAAAGATTCCTGGCTTTAAGGGTTTCATGAAAAGCCTAGTTGGAGGCCCAAACTTCCAAGTTCTTTTACAGGGCTTAGAAAAACTGAAGGACCACTGAAATAAGTGTGTGAATCTGAGAGGGGAATACGTTCAATAAAATCATAATTAACTGATCCTCCCATATTTTCTTTTACCCAAAGCCAGGAACTTTTCATCACCCCCTTGTGTGTGTGTGTGTGTGTGTGCATACACACATATACCTATTAAAGGGGTGCTGAGAAGTTCCTGGCTTTAAGAGTATCATGAAAGGGCCTGGTTGGAGGCCCAATCTTCTGAGTTCTCTTACAGGGCTTACAAAAACTGAAACCAGAAACTTTTCAGTAGCCCTTGTATTTTTACAATTAAATATTATCAGGAATATAGTTAAAATATTTTGGGTATTGTACAAAAGTATGTACAACTAAATTATTGCACATAAATTTTAACAACAAAATCTTATGCGGACTCCCTAAGGGCCATACGAACCCTGGTTGAGAACTACTAATCAAATGCATGTATATAGATATTTCAGTTTGATTGAGATATACATCTAGCATTTGAAATTTTTTATATATAGCAAATTTTCTCACTCTTCTGTTGTTACATATATATATATATATATCTTGCATGGCACCGTGGGCAAGTGTCCTCTATAGCCTTGGGCTGACCAAAGACTTGTGAGTGAGTTTGGTAGACAGAAACTGAAACAAGCCCATCATATATATATATAGCACCAGGTGGTGCTATTAAGTTAGACATGGCCTGAGCCAATAATGACCGAAACCTATCAAAGTATCAAAGTATATATATATATATATATATATAAATTTATATAAATAAGGATAAGATTGTTAATTTAAAATAAAATAACGATTTTGTCAAGTGGGCAGCATGGAAAAAATAAACTTCAAAGGTAATAATTATTAAAATTATATTAAAATTTTTTACTAGCATCTTGTCTCTCTTTGTTTTCTCGGCGTGTTTGCGATATGGACAATTAAGGTGGTTTTAGAGACAGATCATGGCTGCTATTTTCAGCATGATGGTATCTCGTAGATACCCTAATTTATAATTATATATATATATGTTTGTGTGTCTGTTTGTCCCCTGTAGCTTAGAGGTCTGGCAAATGAGACTGATAGAATAAGTATTAGGCTTGCAATGAAAAAGTCATGGGGTCGGTTTGTTTGACTAAAGGCGGTGCCCCAGTATGGCCACAGTCAAATGACTGAAACAAGTGAAAGAATAAAAAGAAAGAACACTATATATATATATTTATTTTATAGAAGGAACTTCTACAGGACTAGAACTGTTTCATTCAAATGAAATCTTCATATATATATATATATATATATATATACACGTGTGTGTGTGTGTGTGTGTGTGTGTATATATATATATATATATATTATATATATATATATATATATATATATACACATATATATATATATACACACATACAGGCACATGTACATTGGCATAGAGTTTTATATGGCTTACATTTGTCCTAACAATTAACTGAAGGAGATGAAACTAAATGACTGGCAGTGTTGGTGGTGGTGGTCGTGGGGTGAATGGCGGAGCTGAAAAAACACAAGAGGCAATTCTACCATACTGAGTTGACAAATCTCATAAACATTTAGAAAATATATAGCTTGTTTGCAATTAGGAACACACATGTCTACAGACATACAGATAATTGTACACACACACACACCCATGTGTATGCATATATACAAATAAATGTGTGTGTGTGTGTCTATGTATATATAAGTAAATATATATTCATACATATGTACACATATTTATATATGTATACACATGTATGCATATATACAATAAAAATGTGTGTGTGTATATGTATAAATATATATTCATATATATGTACACATATTTATATATGTGTACACATATATAAATATATACACACACACCTAAAAATATATACACATATATAACTATATATATATAGATATAAAAATATATGCAAATATATCTTTATACATACATATATGTATATACACACATATATATACAAACATACACATACATATTTAGCAAGAATGAGAGATAGATAGATAGAGGGAGAGAGAGAGAGAGGGAGAGAGAGAGAGAGAGAGAAGCGAGCGTGTGTGCACACAGTTGTGCATAGACACAATAGAGGCACACCCACAAAAGCAGAGAGAGAGAGAGAATGATGTCCGCCCTATCCTGCTGTTGGCTGACATGATGCCGAAATTAAAGCAAACACAAGCTACATCCTACATCCTTTACGAATAGGGAATCATTTAAGAAGCCCAAAGATTAATGAAAGAGGAACTCCTTTGACACGATGAGGGCCTGAGAGCAATTTTGGTGGAATCTAATTTTCTCTAATGAATACGAACAGCAAAAAACATACTCTTACTTGTTTCCTTGCTGGAGCACTGCCTTTAATCGAGCAACTCGACCCCAGGACTTATTCTTTTGTAAGCCCAGTACTTATTCTATCGGTTCTCTTTTGCCGAACCGCTAAGTAACGGAAACATAAACACACCAGCATCGGTTGTCAAGCAATGCTAGGGGGAACAAACACATACACGTATATATAATATATATATATATCTATATACACATATATTACATATATATGACGGGCTTCTTTCAGTTTCCGTCTACCAAATCCACTCACAAGGCTTAGGTCGGCCCGAGGCTATAGCAGAAGACACTTGCCCAAAGTGCCACGCAGTGGGACTGAACCCGGAACCATGTAGTTGGTAAACAAGCTACTTACCACACAGCCACTCCTGCACCTATATATATACATATATAATTGCTTTATTTAAAAGCAGCAGAAATATAACAAAAGCTGTTACTCGGAGTTTCACGTTTTTTTTAAAAACAAAACTGTCCAATGAACGGGAACATGAAACTCCGAGTAACAGCTTCTGTTATATTGCTGCTGCTTTTAAATAAAGCATATTACTCTACCTCTGGTATTTGAGTACTCTTTTTCCACCTTGTTTCACATTTATGTGCTTACTCCAGTATATATATATAATTGAACGGATCTACATGCTTGTATGTTTGTGTGTGTTGTTTATGTAATTTTAGGCTGAGGTTTCCATTGTCTTTTACTTGTGTCTGTAATTGGACTGTGGCCATCCATGCTGGATGGATGGTTGGGTTGGTGGGGGAGGCACTGCTTTGAAGGGTTTAGTCCACAAGTTGACGCCCCACCTCACCAATGTTTTGTGTTTGGGGGTACATAATTCAGTACTTATACTATTGCTTTCCTTTGCTAAACTGTGAAGTTACAGGGATGGGAACAAAGGAATGCCAGTTGTCAGATGATGGTGAGAAGGCAAACACACATATCTATATATACAGTTCTCTCTCTCATATATATATATATATATATATACACACACACACACACATACAGATGCAAGAGTGGCTGTGTGGTAAGTAGCTTCCTTACCAACCATATGGTTCCAGGTTTGGGCAAGTGTCTTCTGCTATAGCCTTAGGCCAACCAAAACCATTTGAGTGGATCTGGTAGATGAAAACTGAAAGAAGCCCATCGTATACATGTATATGTATATATGTGTGTGTGCTTGTGTGTCTGTGTTTGTCACCCACAAACATCGCTCGACAACCGATTACCAAAAAAAAAAAAAAAATGAAAAAGCCAGCACATTGGAGAATGTAGTGGGCCTAGAACTACAAAAAAAAAACCCCCTAAAAAGAACCACCCCACCAAATATAAGATGGGTATAAGCTGAAAGGCAACTGATTATAAGGGCTAACATGGGGGAGGGTCTAAAACCCAACTAAGGTACTAATAAGCCAAATAATGGGACAAATTCTTGGGCAACAGTTGTATATAGATGTTGTTTTTGTTCAGTTCCTTGACCCCTCCTTGCCACATGAAGGAGTCGGGGGGGGGTTGTGGAGGAGGAGACAGCACCCCCTCCCGCCCGCCCCATCTCATCTAATACACTGTTTGATAACAGGGTCCTTAAGATAACCCACTTTCTTTCTACATTGTTAAGTCAGAGTCCTTTCCTTTCTCGCCATTAAAGTTCTCATTGTATAGATTGCACTGTGTTGGGAGGAGGAGGAGGAAGAGGGTGGGAGGAAAGCGGGAGCTGAGAGGGGAGAGGGGGAGATTTGGTGAAAGTAATGCCAGGCATGATGGTGGTGGTGGTGGTGGTGGTGGCGGCGGCAGAGGTGGCCTTAAACCTCTGAAGAAAAGTTACTTAAAGTAATTAAGTGTGCCACTTACAGGGGGTAAGTAAAAGAAAAATACTGCTTCAGTGCTGTTATTAAATTGGATCATAGAAGTCTATTTAATATAAGAGAGAGAGAGAGAGAGGAGAGAGAGAGAGATAGGGAGAAAGATGGAGAAAAACAGAGTGTTTCTTTCCCACCATCCTTTCAACACAGTTAAATTACATACAAGCATACGGGGCCTAGTGGTTAAGGGCATTGCAGTCATAATCGCAACGTTGCGGTTTCGATACTCATGGAAGCACTCCGTCGGTTACGACGACGAGGGTTCCGGTTGATCTGAATCAATGGAACAGCCTGCTCGTGAAATTAACGTGTAAGTGGCTGAGCACTCCACAGACACGTGTACCCTTAACGTAGTTCACGGGGATATTCAGCGTGACACAGAGAGTGAGTGACAAGGCCGGCCCCTTGAAATACAGGTACAACAGAAACAGGAAGTAAGAGTGAGAGAAAGTTGTGGTGAAAGAGTACAGCAGGGATCACCACCATCCCCTGCCGGAGCCTCGTGGAGCTTTAGGTGTTTTCGCTCAATAAACACTCACAACGCCCGGTCTGGGAATCGAAACCGCGATCCTATGACCGCGAGTCTGCTGCCCTAACCACTGGGCCATTGCGCCTCCACTTTCGATACTCAAGGCTGGCGGTGAAATGGGTTCTTGAGAAAAACACTTCGCTTCATGCTGCACCATCCAGTGTACTCAGCCAGCAGTAAGCAGGTCACAATCATCATCGTCGTCGTTAAGGTGAGTTGGCAGAATCGTTAGCGTGTTGGGGGAAAAAAATGCTTAGTGACATTTCGTCTGTCACTAACTACATTCTGAGTTCAAATTCTGCCGAGATCAACTTTGCCTCTTATTCTTTCGGGGTGGGTCAATGAAATAAGTACCAGTCAAATACTGGAGAAAGAGGAGGGGAAAGGGGGTGGTCGATGTAATTGACTATCCACCCCTCTCCTGCAAACTTTCAGGCCTTGTGCATCTATCTAGTAGAAAGGTGGCGAGCTGGCAGAAACGTTAGCACGCTGGGCGAAATGCTTAACAGTATTTTGTCTGCCGCTATGTTCTGAGTTCAAATTCCGCCGAGGTCGACTTTGCCTTTCATCCTTTCGGGGTCAATTAAATAAGTACCAGTCAATATAATCGACTTAATCTGTTTGTTTGTCACCTCTGTGTGTAGCCCCTTCTGGGCAGTAAAGAAATAAGAAAGAATTGTGATTAACATTATCATCATCATCAAATTCACTGCCTGGTAATAATTATGATGATTACTATCACCATCATCACCATTAATATTATTAAGGTGGTGGGCTGGCAGAATCGTTAGCATGCCAGGCAAAATGGCATTTCGTCTGTCTTTACATTTTGAGTTCAAATTTTGCCGTGGTGGAATTTGCCTTTCATCCTTTTGGGTTCAATAAATAAAGTACCAGTGAAACGGGGGGGTCGGTGGATGTAATCGACTAGTCCCCCTCCCCTAAAATTTCAGGCCTTGTGGCTATAGCAAAAATTATTATTATTATAATTATAATTATTATTAATGTGGCGAGCTGGCAGAATCGTTAGCATACCGGGCAAAATGCTAAGCAGTATTTTGTCCATCTCTATGTTCGGAATGCAAATTCCGTCGAGGTCAACTTAGCCTTTCATCCTTTTAGGGGCGACAAAATAAGTACCAGTTGATGTAATCGACTTGTCCCCCTCCCCTCAAATTTCAGGCCTTATGCCTATAGTAGAAAGGATTATTATGAGGTCAACTTTGCCTTTCATCCTTTTAGGGGCGACAAAATAAGTACCAGTAGATGTAATCGACTTGTCCCCCTCCCCTCAAATTTCAGGCCTTATGCCTATAGTAGAAAGGATTATTATGAGGTCAACTTTGCCTTTCATCCTTTTAGGGGCGACAAAATAAGTACCAGTAGATGTAATCGACTTGTCCCCCTCCCCTCAAATTTCAGGCCTTATGCCTATAGTAGAAAGGATTATTATGAGGTCAACTTTGCCTTTCATCCTTTTAGGGGCGACAAAATAAGTACCAGTTGATGTAATTGACTAGTCTCCCTCCCCTCAAATTTCAGGCCTTATGCCTATAGTAGAAAGGATTATTATGAGGTCAACTTTGCCTTTCATCCTTTTAGGGGCGACAAAATAAGTACCAGTAGATGTAATCGACTTGTCCCCCTCCCCTCAAATTTCAGGCCTTATGCCTATAGTAGAAAGGATTATTATGAGGTCAACTTTGCCTTTCATCCTTTTAGGGGCGACAAAATAAGTACCAGTAGATGTAATCGACTTGTCCCCCTCCCCTCAAATTTCAGGCCTTATGCCTATAGTAGAAAGGATTATTATGAGGTCAACTTTGCCTTTCATCCTTTTAGGGGCGACAAAATAAGTACCAGTAGATGTAATCGACTTGTCCCCCTCCCCTCAAATTTCAGGCCTTAGGCCTATAGTAGAAAGGATTATTATGAGGTCAACTTTGCCTTTCATCCTTTTAGGGGCGACAAAATAAGAACCAGTTGATGTAAATGACTTGTCCCCTCCCCTCAAATTTCAGGCCTTATGCCTATAGTAGAAAGGATTATTATGAGGTCAACTTTGCCTTTCATCCTTTTAGGGGCGACAAAATAAGTACCAGTTGATGTAATTGACTAGTCTCCCTCCCCTCAAATTTCAGGCCTTATGCCTATAGTAGAAAAGATTATTATGAGGTCAACTTTGCCTTTCATCCTTTTAGGGGCGACAAAATAAGTACCAGTAGATGTAATCGACTTGTCCCCCTCCCCTCAAATTTCAGGCCTTATGCCTATAGTAGAAAGGATTATTATGAGGTCAACTTTGCCTTTCATCCTTTTAGGGGCAACAAAATAAGTACCAGTAGATGTAATCGACTTGTCCCCCTCCCCTCAAATTTCAGGCCTTATGCCTATAGTAGAGAAGGATTATTATGAGGTCACTTTGCCTTTCATCCTTTTAGGGGCGACAAAATAAGTACCAGTAGATGTAATCGACTTGTCCCCCTCCCCTCAAATTTCAGGCCTTATGCCTATAGTAGAAAGGATTATTATGAGGTCAACTTTGCCTTTCATCCTTTTAGGGGCGACAAAATAAGAACCAGTTGATGTAAATGACTTGTCCCCTCCCCTCAAATTTCAGGCCTTATGCCTATAGTAGAAAGGATTATTATGAGGTCAACTTTGCCTTTCATCCTTTTAGGGGCGACAAAATAAGTACCAGTTGATGTAATTGACTAGTCTCCCTCCCCTCAAATTTCAGGCCTTATGCCTATAGTAGAAAGGATTATTATGAGGTCAACTTTGCCTTTCATCCTTTTAGGGGCGACAAAATAAGTACCAGTAGATGTAATCGACTTGTCCCCCCCCCTCAAATTTCAGGCCTTATGCCTATAGTAGAAAGGATTATTATGAGGTCAACTTTGCCTTTCATCCTTTTAGGGGCGACAAAATAAGTACCAGTAGATGTAATCGACTTGTCCCCCTCCCCTCAAATTTCAGGCCTTATGCCTATAGTAGAAAGGATTATTATGAGGTCAACTTTGCCTTTCATCCTTTTAGGGGCGACAAAATAAGTACCAGTAGATGTAATCGACTTGTCCCCCCCCCTCAAATTTCAGGCCTTATGCCTAGTAGAAAGGATTATTATGAGGTCAACTTTGCCTTTCATCCTTTTAGGGGCGACAAAATAAGTACCAGTAGATGTAATCGACTTGTCCCCTCCCCTCAAATTTCAGGCTTATGCCTATAGTAGAAAGGATTATTATGAGGTCAACTTTGCCTTTCATCCTTTTAGGGGCGACAAAATAAGTACCAGTAGATTAATGAATCGACTTGTCCCCCTCCCCTCAAATTTCAGGCCTTATGCCTGTAGTAGAAAGGATTATTATGAGGTCAACTTTGCCTTTCATCCTTTTAGGGGCGACAAAATAAGTACCAGTAGATGTAATCGACTTGTCCCCCCCCCTCAAATTTCAGGCCTTATGCCTATAGTAGAAAGGATTATTATGAGGTCCACTTTGCCTTTCATCCTTTTAGGGGCGACAAAATAAGAACCAGTTGATGTAAATGACTTGTCCCCTCCCCTCAAATTTCAGGCCTTATGCCTATAGTAGAAAGGATTATTATGAGGTCAACTTTGCCTTTCATCCTTGGGGCGACAAAATAAGAACCAGTTGATGTAATCGACTTGTCCCCCTCCCCTCAAATTTCAGGCCTTATGCCTATAGTAGAAAGGATTATTATGAGGTCAACTTTGCCTTTCATCCTTTTAGGGGCGACAAAATAAGAACCAGTTGATGTAAATGACTTGTCCCCTCCCCTCAAATTTCAGGCCTTATGCCTATAGTAGAAAGGATTATTATGAGGTCAACTTTGCCTTTCATCCTTTTAGGGGCGACAAAATAAGTACCAGTTGATGTAATCGACTTGTCCCCCTCCCCTCAAATTTCAGGCCTTATGCCTATAGTAGAAAGGATTATTATGAGGTCAACTTTGCCTTTCATCCTTTTAGGGGCGACAAAATAAGTACCAGTAGATGTAATCGACTTGTCCCCTCCCCTCAAATTTCAGGCCTTATGCCTATAGTAGAAAGGATTATTATGAGGTCAACTTTGCCTTTCATCCTTTTAGGGGCGACAAAATAAGTACCAGTAGATGTAATCGACTTGTCCCCCTCCCCTCAAATTTCAGGCCTTATGCCTATAGTAGAAAGGATTATTATACGGTTATATTTCTATTGAATGCAGGGCAACATCTTGTTCTGCTTTTAGGTTCTTCTATTGTATTGAGAAGAAGACTTTACCGTAACGTGTGTGCATGTATGTGTGTGCTTGCATATGTGAGCGCGTGTGTGCGTGCAATTATTTGGCTAAAATCTAGTTCAACTAAGAATCAAAAACGACAGAAAAAAAAAAAGAAAAAGAAAAAAAGAATGGATAGCTGCGACAATGTCGGTCACCCCCCCCCCCTCCTGCCCCTACCATAATTAACAGTAAAACCATCAACAAACTCGGTGGACATCGTCCCCACTCCCAGCACCGCCACCACCACCACTGCCAAAGTACTGTTTCAAGTGCTGTAGAAACCAAAATGAAGGAAGGAGTGGTAGATGGAATGGCAACATGTGACAGCTTCTCCGATGACCACCGCCACCACCAGCGCGTCTACTGTTACACAACCACTTACAGAACACAACAATGACCAAATACCATTAATGGTACTACACACATACATACACACCAAACAGCACTTCTTTAGACAAACACGAGGTCAGAAATTAGGAAAGCCTGTAGACCAGGCAGAGACAACCTTTTCTGAGAAGCAGGCTGTATGAGACAAGGCCCCATCATCAGACAGGCCACACTCTTTACTCTTTTACTTGTTTCAAGTCATTTGACTGCGGCCATGCTGGAGCACCACCTTTAATCAAGCAAATCGACCCCGGGACTTATTCTTTTGTAAGCCCAGTACTTATTCTATGAGACTCTTTTGCCGAACCGCTAAGTAACGGGGACATAAACACACCAGCATCGGTTGTCAAGCAATGCTAGGGGGACAAACACAGACACACAAACGCATATATATATATACATATATACGACAGGCTTCTTTCAGTTTCCGTCTACCAAATCCACTCACAAGGCTTTGGTCGGCCCGAGGCTATAGTAGAAGACACTTGCCCAAGGTGTCACGCAGTGGGACTGAACCCAAAACCATGTGGTTGGTAAACAAGCTACTTACCACACAGCCACTCCTGCACCTAATACAAAAAAATTGAGGAAATTTTTTCTTTGGGTGTGTCACTGAGAAAGTCTCAAGGACTGCAGCCTGCCCACACTCAGCCTAGGGTATCTTTGACTGAATTAACCCCAGTGCATGACTGGTATTTATTTTTATCACTCGCAGCAAATTGAATGATAAACCTGACTCAAGTGCAGGGGTCTCCGAAGTGGTCGACAGGACTATTCAAGAGGTCGATAAATGTCTGAAAACCGCACATCTACTTATTACTCTTTTACTTGTTTCAGTCATTTTGACTGCGGCCATGCTGGAGCACCGCCTTTAGTTGAGCAAATCGACCCCGGGACTTATTCTTTGTAAGCCCAGCACTTATTCTATTGGCCCCTTTTGCCGAACCGCTAAGTGACGGGGACGTAAACACACCAGCATCGGTTGTCGAGCAATGTTAGAGGGACAAACACAGACACACAAACATACACACACACACACACATATATATATATATCACGTGACCGACCATACCATCAGATGTTGTTACACATCGCTGGTCACAATGCGTTCGCATTATTTTAGCCTTTGAATGACGCCACCCCGCTGGCTAAGCGAGCAGGCCAACAGAAGAAAGAGTGGGAGAAAGAGTGGTGAAAGAGTACAGCAGGGATCACCACCCCCTGCCGGAGCCTTGTGGAGCTTTTAGGTGTTTTCGCTCAATAAACACTCACAACGCCCGGCCTGGGAATCGAAACCGCGGTCCTCCGTCTGCGAGTCCGCTGCCCTAACCACTGGGCCATTGCGTTATCTCCCCAACTTTCCTTCTCATGTTTGACCCTTCTGTCCGGCACTAACCGCCATGATAGATCGCTAACCACTACACACATTTTTTCTCTCCTTGTTTATTTTTCTGTATCCCTTTCTTGTAGAAGAGCATCAGCTCAAAACGTAAAAGACTTTTTCTATTCCTGAGCATTATACTAATACATCTGTTTGTTTTGTACACCACCTGTCTTCGTCTTTTGTTTTTTTTCTTAAACTCTCCCTATCTATATATATTATATATATATATATATATATATATATATGTATGTTTAGATATTAATGTTTGTATAATAAAAACAATTTTACATTAAATTGGAGGGTAAATTTATTATTCTTTAACAAGAATAGTGTTGATAGTGACTTTGAACTTTTGGCTAGCTAGGACATCATCAGAATGTCAGTCAGACGATGATTAAGCCGGCCAAAACTTCGGAGTCACTGTCAAAAACTATTCTCGTTAAAAGAGTAATGAACACATGTAGATGGATGCAGATATGTATATTATATTTAACAGCAACTACACCTCCGTTAGAACGAAATGAAATGAAATGCAAGGAAACCAAAAAAAAACAAAATGAAAAAGAAATACATAAACAACAATAAAAAAAGAAAATGGTGGCTCATTATAATAAGAGATGAAAAGACTGTGAAAAAGAAAAACAAAAAAAGTAGACAACTGTTAAAGCAAAAAAAAAAAACAATTTAAGATACATTTGAATAAATATAAACAAAGAATTTCAAAAAATGGATAAAATAGTTGACATGTAATCTCCATACTTTCTCTGTATACACACATACATGATGGCTGTGTAGTTAAGAAGTATACTTAGCAACCACAGCTCTGGTTTAACCCGAAACTATGGCACTTTGGGCAAATGTCTTCTACTACTGAGCCATTGGCCATTAATTGGCAAATCATAGTTCTGAGTTAATCCCAAACCGTGGCACATTGAACAAGTGTTCTCTGCTTATAGCCCTGGGCTGACTGGTATCTTGCCAGTGAAATCTGACGCAGGGAAACAGTATGGAAGTTCAGACATGACAGTGTAGTTAAAGAGTGGCTGAAACCAACGACATACGCAAGTTGAAGTATGCCTGTATTTAGGCACAGGAGTGGCTGTGTGGTAAGTAGCTTGCTTACCAACCACATGGTGTCAGGTTCAGTTCTACCATGTGACACCTTGGGCAAGTGTCTTCTATTAAGCCTCAGGCTGACCAAAGCTTTGCAAGGGGATTTGGTAGCTGGAAACTGAAAGAAGCCTGTCATATATATATATATATATATATATATAATATACGTATATATTTGTCCCCCCACCATCACTTGCAACCAATGCTGGCATGTTTACGTTCCCGTAACATAGCAGTTCAGCAAAAGAGACTGACAGAATAAGTACTAGGCTTGAAAAATAATAAGTTCTGGGGCTGGTGCTCCAGCATGACTGCAGTCAAATGACTGAAACAAGGGTTTAGCCAGACAAAATCTTCTTCAGTAGTTATTTATTTTGAAATCTCATACTTATTCTACCACTCTCTTTTGCCAAACCACTAACCGCAAACTTATGGGGATGTAAACAAACCAACAATGGTTGTCAAGCAGTGGCAGTGGGGCCGACAAACACACATATCTATGAAATGGGCTTATTTCAGCTTTTGTCAACCAAATCGCAGCTGCAAGCTTTGGTTGGCCCAGGGCTGCATAGTAGAAGACAGCTGACCAAAGTGCCAGCATACAGAGGGACTGAACTTGAAACGAAATGGTTGGAGAGCAAGCTTCTTACTACACAGCCACATTCAACAAAATTTCATTTGATGCATACCACAAACTTATGCAGATGTAAACAAACCAACTACGGCTGTCCCAGCAGTTGCAGGAGGATGAACACATATATATCTATATAAAATGGGCTTCTTTCAGTTTTTGTCGACCAAATCCCAGCCACAAGCTTTGGTTGGCCCGGGACTATGGTTATAGTAGAAGACAACTGTCCAAGGTGCCAGCATACAGAGGGATTGAACTTGAAACCATGTGGTTGGGAAGCAAACGCCTTACCACACAGCCACATCCAACTAAATTTCACTCAACGCATACATAATGAATGAATGAATGGAAGATAAGGGGCGAGAGGTGGAGAGAGGATGGAAGTGAAGGGGGTAGGCAGGCAAGCAAGAGGAGGGGAAGAGGTGATGGGTGTGGTGGGAGGGTGGGGATAGGAGGAGGAGGTTGTGTTGTGTTAGTAAATCTACATTATTTTTGTTATCATTTTCTATTAATTTTAATTTTTTTTTGGCTTTTCTTGTTATTTCACTGCAAGCACAGACCAGGTTAGAAAGATTATAAAAAGACCAAAAAAACTGCACACTAAGATTGTTCTCAATTGCAGCAAACCAATGAACAAACAAAAACAAAACAAACAAACAAACAAAAAAAGAGCAAACCGTGGCGTAAGGCAGGGTGAGAGGGAGGGCGGTGAAGGTACGGCGGCGGGGTGTGGGTGGCGGCGGCAGTGGAATAAGGTGTGATGAGGGGGGTGGGTGGGGGTGTAGCTAATAAACGCAACCGACACGATCCAGAGTAATAGCGGTAGTAGTAGTAGTGATGGTAGTAGCAATAGTAGTAGTAGCAAAAATCAACAATGAAAAACAAATAAACAAGTATGTAAAAAAAAAAGACATAAAAACTCAAAACAAACAAGCGATGTTCCAAAGATATTAACTATATATTACACATACATACATACATATATATATATATGCATATATATATATATACACACACACACGAAAATAAAAAGGATTAAAACCAGAGTGTTGTATTGAAACAACTGTAACAAAATAATGCCATAAATTCCAGTCTTTGATTTTATATATGTATATATATTTATATATATATACATATATATATAGATATATATATACATATATACACACACACCTTGTCTTTTCAAAATGGGGAAAAGAGATTGCGGTGGAAAAATTAAAATATACAAATTGAGGCATTTTTTTTTTGGGGGGGGGGGGCACTTCTTATTTTTCAAACGTTCATTGACGTTGAAGCTCCTTCCCGCCAAAGGACATAAACTATAACTAATTAACGATAACGAAAGAAAGAAAGAAAGAAAATAGATGAAAATAAAATGACAAACAACGAATATAAACGTACTCCTACGTGACACGAGAGGAAGTATTAGGATCTTGAATCTGAATATAGAGTAAGGGGAATAATAATAATAATAACAATGCCCTGATGCAGTACCAGGCAGTGGTTCTCGTGGCTTCTGATCTTAACTGATTGGAAGTGTTATCATGTACATTGTGTTGTCTTGGTATAAAAGATGGGCTACAGCAAATATTCTGCTCAATACCACAGATTTGCTTGTAAGTTGTTTGACCATAACCAGTTGAGCATGTCCCTGAGTGGCTGACAATATGCTCATCTCTGATCATGAGCAGAAGAAGTGGGGAAGCAATCATAGCCATGTGTTGAGAGGAATTCTTTGGGGTTTGAATAATTCACCTCTGGAAACATGGGTGGTACGTTCAATATCCTTAAACAACCCTTATTCAGGGACCTTTTGAGCAGGATGGGTTACTCGACCAGAAGAAAATTCTAACTGAGCCCCATCTGCAAGGTCATGCACCTTTTATATTGATATGAGATCACCATGACGCGCACATTTAGTTGTGATGCATGTGCCTGGTGTACCCTTATCAGATGGGTAGTCATGATGGGTATACTGGGCTTCGTATATTTGTACCCCAGTGTCACTTTGATGGCATGCACTGCTCTCTCACTCATCATCATCATCATCATTTAACGTCCGCTTTCCATGCTAGCATGGGTTGGACGGTTCAACTGGGGTCTGGGGAGCCCGAAAGCTGCACCAGTCCAGTCAGATCTGGCAGTGTTTCTACAGCTGGATGCCCTTCCTAACGCCAACCACTCCGAGAGTGTAGTGGGTGATTTTATGTGCCACCGACACAGGTGCCAGACGAGGCTGGCAAATGGCCACGCTCGGATGGTGTTTTTATGTGCCACCGACACAGGTGCCAGACGAGGCTGGCAGACGGCCACGCTCGGATGGTGTTTTTTTTTTATGTGCCACCGACACAGGTGCCAGACGAGGCTGGCAGACGGCCACGCTCGGATGGTGTTTTTATGTGCCACCGACACAGGTGCCAGACGAGGCTGGCAGACGGCCACACTCGGATGGTGTTTTTATGTGCCACCGACACAGGTGCCAGATGAGGCTGGCAAACGGCCACGATCGGATGGTGCTTGTTACGTGCCCACAGCATGGAGGCCAGTCGATGCGGTACTGGCTACGGCCACGTTCGGATGGTTTTCTTATGTGCCACATGCCACTGGCACTGGTACCACAAAGATACAAATTCCATTGATGTTCATCTATTTTGATTTGTTTTGATTTTCACTTGCCTCAACAGGTCTTCACAAGTGTCACAAGAAGGAAGGTATGCACAGGTGGACTGACTACGTCCCAGGTAGGGGCCATGGGTTATGGCCTGACTAGTCTTGCCGGGTCTTCGGATGGTGTTTTTATGTGCCACCGACAGGTGCTAGATGAGGCTGGTGTTTGTTATGTGCCCACAGCACGATGGCCAGTGATTTTCACTTGCCTCAACAGGTCTTCACAAGTGTCACAAGAAGGAAGGACCTGCTGAGGCAAGTGAAAATCAATCACAATAGATGAACATCAATGGAATTTGTATCTTTGTGGTACCAGTGCCTGTGGCACACAAGAAAACCATCCGAACGTGGCCGTAGCCAGTACCGCATCGACTGGCCTCCGTGCTGTGGGAACATGGTGGCACATAAAAACACCATCCGAAGACCCGGCAAGACTAGTCAGGTCATAACCCGTGGGCCCTACCTGGGACGTAGTCAGTCCACCTATAATGATGATAATAATAATAATAATAAAAACAACGATAATGATTTCAAATTTTGGCACAAGACTAGTATTTTGTGGGGAGTGTCTAAGTTGATTACATTGACCTCAGTGTTTCACTGGTACTTATTTTATTGACCCTGAAACGATGAAAGGCAAAGTCAACCATAGCGGAATTTGAACTCAGCATGAAGACAGACGAAATACCACTAAGCATTTTGCCCAATGCGCTAACAATTCTGCCAGTTTGCCGCCTTAATAATAGTAAAAACCATTTCTATTAAAAGGCACAAGACCTGAAATTTTTGGGGAGGGAACCAGTTGATTATGTTGACTCCAGTGTTTCACTGGTACTTAATTTATCGACCCCGAAAGGATAAAAGGTAAAGCCTACCTTGGCGGAATTTGAACTCAGAATGTAAAGACAGATGAAATACTAAGCATTTCGCTCACATGCTAATGATTCTCCCAGCTTACTGCCTTAATAATAATCACTACTACTATAAGCACAAGGCCCTAAATATTTTGAGGGAATCGACTAGTTGATTATATCAATCCCAGTATTCAAAGGGAACTTAATTTCATCAGCCCCAAATGGATGAAAGGTGAAGTTGACATTGGCAGAATTTGAACTAGGGAATGCCACTAAGCATGTTAACAGTCCTGTCAGCTTGCCACCCTCATAATAGTAGCAATATTAATAAGGGTTTTATATTTTGGCACAAGGCAAGCCTTTTCAGGGAAGGTGGAGGAGGGAGGGGGCTAGACGATTACATCGGCCGCACTGCTTGACTGGTAATTATTGACCCTGAAAGGATGAAACTACCAAAGTCAATCTCAGAAGAATTTGAACTCAGAAGAATGTAAAGACAGATGAAATGCAGCTATTTTGGTAGGTATGATAATGATCCTGCAAATTTTCCAATAATAATAATAATAATAATTAGTTTTGGTAGGGGAGCATCATAGCCATGTGTAGAGAGGGATTCTTTGGAGTTTTAATAATTCACCTCTGGAAACATGAGTGTTTTGTTCAACATCCTTAAACAACCCTTATTCAGGGACCTTTTGCGGGATGGGTTACTCGACCAGAAGAAAACTCTAACTGGGCCCCACCTGCAAGGTCACATGCTGTTTATCTTGATATGAGATCACCATATCGTGCACATATGGTTGTGATGCCCGTGCCTAGTGTACTCTTAGCAGACGGGTAGTCATGATGGGTATACTGGGATTTGTGTATTTTACCCCAGTGTCATTTTGATGGCATGCACTGCTCTCTCATTCAATAATAATAATAATAATAATATTTGTATTGGCATCCTTTCTGTCTCGAGAGACAATGGAGTTGCGCATGAAGTAGTCTAGTCCGGCTTTTATATTTCATGTCCTGATACATTTCCTGTATTCCTTCGAGTGATAAGTCCATTCAGATTGGCGTAAATAATAATAATAATAATGATAATAATAATAATAATAATAATAATAATAATAATAATCCTTTCTACTATAGGCACAAGGCCTGAAATTTGGGGGAAGGGGGCCAGTATATTAGATTGATCGCAGTACACAACTGGTACTTAATTTATCGACTCTGAAAGGAAGCAAAGCAAAATCGACCTTAGCAGAATTTGAACTCAGAACGTAGCAGCAGAAGAAACATAGGTAAGCATTTCACCTGGCATGCTGATTCTGCCAGCATGCCGCCTTATTACTACTACTACTACTAATAATAAAACTTTCTAAGTTTGGCACAAGGCCAGCAGATTTAGAGGTGGGGGTAAGTCGATTACATCGTGTCAGCAATATTATTGATTGCTCTGGCATCCCATGTCCAACGAGATTTGCTAATTCGAGGTTTTTCTCGGGGAAATCTAAAGTGATAATCAAACAAGCGAAGGGATTAACAAGGAGCCCATGTTGGTCCCACAAACCCCTGGCATTGAATGGAGAAAGAGAATATTCTTTACAAATAAAATAAAATTAACCAAAAAAAAAAAAAACATAAATTAATTACAACAGCCCATTTAATAATCAACGAAGACCCTCTCCTCATTACCAACAACGGAACGACACCAAATTTATATATTTTTTAGTTATTTTTTTTTTTTTTTACTCACCGCACATATATGGACTTTGTCCCGACTGAGAAAATGGTCCCGAACCGGATCCTAAGTAACCACCGCTCGGTAAGTAGCTGGGGTTTGGCATCTGACTATTGGTTGTCTTCAATTTCACTGCTGAATCAAGAAAACAAATCTCACCCAATCTTCCCAGAACCAAAACATGTAAATGATGAACATTCACCAGCATTTTATATATAATATATATATGTGTGTATATGCATATATATATATATATATATATGCATATATATATATGCATATATATATATGCATGTATATATGCATATATATATATATGCATATATATGCATATGTATATATGCATATATGTATATATGCATATATATATATGTATATATATGCATATATATGTATATATAAAAATATATAAACAGATACATGTACATATATAGACATTGTGTATATACATACAAATGTATCTATACATGCATACGCAGACACATATATACATAAGTTATTTTAATTAAATAGAAACAAACAAACAAACAAAAAAACTATTAGAATTTGTCACTTAACAGAAGTGAATCAAAAGTGAGATTATTATAATTAGGAAGAAAAAAAAATGTAAATGAACTTATGAATAAAAAAAAACACAAACAAATAAAATCAGTGTTAATTAATTAACTATTTAATTAATCACACCAGTCAACAAAATGTTGAGTGAAAGAGGGTGGAAAGGTAATTTGGGTGGAGTTAGTTTTTGGCCCTTATTAACATGATAATTTTTTTTTAAATCCTAATAATTTTTTTGTGAATGTTATTGAATTGAATGTGTTTAGAAATCGGAAAATATTTTAACATTTTCAAGTGAAAAGCAGTCAGATGTCCTAGTTTGGACTAGAAATTGTAACTACGATCTATCTATCTATCTATCTATCATCTCTCTCTCTCTCTCTCTATCTAACTATTCCTCTTGCAAAAATATTCTGTTTTTATGTTCGAACTGGCCAGATCCAGCTTCTCACTCCTACCCTACCATGACATATCTAAAAATATACTATCTTGTCATTGAAATCTTGAAACTATGAGATAATGCATGATTAGTTCAAAGCAATGTGAATAAATAAACATTACATTTGACAGAAGAATCTGAATGCTATATATATAATGATAATAATAATGAGGGAATATTATTCCGAACTTACAGGGAAAAATTCAATTTAGAAATATATATATATATATATATATATATGCATGCAGAAACATGTCATTAATCCACTATGAAATTGTATTATTATTACTATTGTTAGGTGGCGAGCTGGCAGAATCATTTTAGCATGCTGGATGAAATGCTTAGCGGTATTTCGCCCATCAATACGTTCTGAGTTCAAATTCTGCCGAGGCCGACTTTACCTTTCATCCTTTCAGGGTCAATTAAATAAGTACCAGTTACATACTGGGGTCAACGTAGTCGACTCCCCCAACCAAAAAAAATTTCAGGCCTTGTGCTTATAATAGAAAAGACTTATTATTCTTAATCCTATGCAGAAAGGAATCCTGCAGGTATACTCAGAACTGAAAGTACCCTGAGGTATAATATATGGTAATCACACAACAGTATAGGAACAAGCCACTCATGATCAATATCATATATAAATTTGACTGCAAATGTTAGAGTTATAAACTTCATGACTTCAACTGTTTTACTGGTTATAAAAGTACAACCAGTATCTACTGGCTCACATTACATTTACAAGGAGCAACTGCAATGCACTCCATCACACAGGTCAGAGACAACTAACCCGGCAAGCCATTCTAGGGTCACACTTCGGCATGTGAAGAATGGATGGACACTCATACAAGGCAGAAACACTACCTATCTATAAAAGGATCTCTCTCTCTCTCATTATAAGTATATGTTATCTATCTGTCTATCTATCTATCTATCCATTTGTGTATGTCTATATATATCTGTGCTCCTGAACCAGCTGTTATGTGTTCCACCCATGAGGGATCGATACTAGATGTGTGGAAACAACTGTCGTGATTAAAAAAAAATTCTCGCATATTCTATCTTCAGTCTTTCCTTTAGCATACACACACACACACACACACACACATATCAAGAAAAAAAGGAAGGGGGTGTCAGGATTTGGATACAAACTATTTATTTAGTGTTTTCAACCCTTTGAGGGGATATATATAAAATCTGTGCACCACTTCAAACAATTTATATATATATATATACATACATATATACATATATATACACACACACACACACATATATATATATACAAATATATACATATACATACAAATATATATATACATATATACATACAAATATATATATACATACACATATATATATATATATATATATACATACACATATATACATACACATATATATACATACACATATATATACATACACATATATATACATACACATATATATACATATATATATATATATAAGGTTCTAAGAAAAAGCTTGTTTGTTCCATGTAACTCTTAACATCCTGTATAAAATGAATCCACCCTATACTGCATGCATCTCTCAATCCTAAAACCACCCGAAGTAAAAATACCCTTGTTTACATTTGTTTCAAAGGAAGTTATTAACTTTCTAATCTCAGGAAGAAAAGCTTTAATCCTTTCTCGTTATCATTTATTTATATTTTTTTAACATTCGTTATCAAAATCAACAAATGCGTTACCGAGTTTGTAATTTATTTGCAGAGGTCCCCCTTTTTTTTTTATTTATTATTATTTAAATTAAAACTTTCATGTAAAATAGCTGGGTATTTTGTGTCTGAAGGGAGTAACTCTGCTTACCTATAAATTTCATAATGAAAAGGAACCAAAAAGATCAGGGTAAAGCATTAATTTAATTTACTTCTTATATTTGTATGTTCATGTCTGTTATTAATTGCATTTAATCCAGTACTAACATTTCTTTCCATCATCTTCTTTGAATGTATCTGTTTTTTTTTTCCCGGTTATTATTAAATAATAAATTAGCAATCACATATGCATAATATTTTTTTTTTTAGCACAAATGACTATTTATAATACAAACAGAAACAAATGCTTTTTTGACAAGAATGCCAAGTTTCACAATAACCTAACCACAAGTAAATACACTATAAACATTTCAATAAACAAACCCATTTTTAAGTATTTTCTACTTAATAATTGCAAGACTGTGCAACTGGCTTCAAGCATTTTCAAAAGGATGTTAGGAGTTAAATTTAACAAAAAAATTAAAAACCCTTTAGTATATTTAACTCTTTAGTGTTTAAACTGGCCATATCCGGCCCAAATATTCTGTATCTTTTTTATATCCAAGCTGGCGCTATCTAGCCTCTCACACCTAACCCACATTGACATTCTAAAAATAAACAATCACGTCATTGAAACTTCAAAGTTATAAGATAATGCATGATTAATTAAAAACAATTTGAGTAAAAAAATATTACATTTAACAGAGTAATCTGAACACTAAAGGGTTAAACCAGTCACATCAAGCTTGAATATTTTACCTGCTGTATGTCCATACTGGCAAGGTCCAGCCTATCGCACCTAGCCTACAATGCCAGTCTAAAAATACAGTCACATCATTGAAATCTAAAAGTTATGAGATGATACGTGATTAATTCAAAATAACGCAACCAAATAAGGATTATATTTGAGAGAGTAAACTGAATGCTAAAAGAATTAAGAGTTTCAAGCTTTTTCTAAGAGCCTATTCCATTAAAGTTCACGTTCTAAACTCTACATTCTATGTATTGAGTACTATCTACTGATTGTGACTAACCCTGTAAAAGAACCCTTCATTCATATGTGTATGTATGCGTATGTATGTGTGTGTATATATATATATATATATGTTATATGTATGTATGTGTGGATATAAATAAGAGGCCATTTTGTTTTTGTTTATTACATTTCCAATGTATATTTATATATATATAATATAACCATGCTGGGAGATGGTGAGGTCAAACCATGCTGTTGATTATGATTTTGGAAACTGAAGACTAAAGCAATTTGCAGTCATTAAAAAAGAAACTAAAAATACAGAAAGGAAAAAAAAAACAATGAACAAACAAACTAAAAAGAACATGACTCTAGTAGTAGCAACAGTGGGTGATGATGGTCATGAAAGGAAAGGAGTGCAATTCTTAGAGGTGATCATCCAACCTTTAAACTGACCTACAGCTCTAGCTTGGTCAGATGGTTACAATAGATCAGTAAGGGACTTGTTCTTATCTCTGTGCATCTTCATAAACAGACACACATCATTTTTGATGGTATATGAAGATGCACTTTTTGCCCCACTGAAGAAAAAAAGACCCCCAAAATTACCTATATGTGAAGTTGTGTTTTCCATATGCTTTTTTTCTTGAATATGCGCTTCTGAAGCCTCAGGCCAAGCAAAGCCTTGTGAGTGGATTTAGTAGCCCATTGTATATATATATATATATATATATATATATATATATGTGTGTGTGTGTGTGTATGTCTGTATTTGTGTTCCTCAAATATCACTTGACAACTGATGCTGGTGTATTTATGTCCCCATAACTTAACAGTTCAGCAAAAGAGACCGATAGAATAAATACTAGGCTTACAAAGAATAAGTCCCAGGGTTTGATTTCTTTGAGGTGGTGCTCCAGCAAGGCCACAGTCAAATGACTGAAACAAGTAAAAGAATACAAGAGTTTAGGGCTGAGTGAAACTGGAGCAACATGAAACGAAGTGGTTCGCTCAAAAGCACCACAATGCGCTGCCAGTCTGGGAACCGAGACCAGGTTTTTGGGACTGTGAAGAGGGAGGGCAACTTATTTCCTTCTCTACTGCTGCTACTGTTGCTGTTGAGTGAAGTGGTCTTTGTCCCAGAGCTCGCAGTGGGAGAAGTCCGAATCGTGGTCCTTTGCTATTCGTAAGACCCGCAGAAGAGAAAGCAGGTCAACCCCTGACACCGAGAGCATCGACGGATGGATGAATGCGCATCCAGGCTCAGCGGTTGCGTAGGATGTCGGGGACAAGAAACAGGAAGAAAGAGTGAGAGAAAGTTGGGGCGAAAGAGTACAACAGGGGTCGCCACCACACCCTGCCGGAACCTCGTGGAGCTTTTAGGTTTTATCGCTACTGCTGCTGTTGCTACTACTGTAAGTCATGAACTAACCATTGATTAGTGGACTAGCGAAAAAAAAAACAAAAAAAACAATCCATGTGGTTAAATCTCTTTAAAAAAAAAAAACAAACTAGTAACAGCACAAAAATCAACATACAACCCAAGCATGGCTGGCAGCTGCAAACAAAAGAAAAGGGGGGTGGGGAATGGGGGGAAGGAAACAAATAATTGAAACAAAACAAAAAGATACTCAAAGACAGACAGTATTAGAATAATGAGATTTATAATAATTTTGATTTCTAATGATCTCAAAAAAAAAAAAAAAAAAAAAATAACTGGTCGTAAACTTGGAGGGATACAGTTGATTAGATGAATCCCCAGTACATAACTGATACTTGAATAATTTAATTTTATTAAATCTGGAAGGAAGAAAGGCTGAACTCAGAGCAGAAAGATGCATAAATTAAAACCCTGCGAGTTGTTTTGTTTTCTGTGAATTTACCAATTCCACTAATCAACTGCAATATATATCAAATTATGAAGTATCTACATAATTATAAACATGAAAAAAAAATTTTAATTAATTAATTTTTAATTAATTTTATTTTTCAAGATTTGTTATAAAAATCTTTATCATCTAAAAAAGAGGGGAATTTCTATTAATAATTTAACTAAACCAGTGTTTTTGCTATCCTTCAGCTTTCTTTTGAAATACCAATGATAATACACCACACCCCACTTTGCATGTATTTTTAAATGTATGTTTATTAAAAAAAAAAAATCTTTCACAAACAAATTTACAGTATTTTGTAAAAAAGAGGAGTGGCTGTGTGGTAAGTAGCTTGCTAACCAACCACATGGTTCCAGGTTCAGTCCCACTGCATGGCATCTTGGGCAAGTGTCTTCTACTATAGCCTCGGGCCGACCAAAGCCTTGTGAGTGGATTTGGTAGACAGAAACTGAAAGAAGCCTGTCGTATATATGTATATATATATATGTGTGTGTATGTGTTTGTGTGTCTGTGTTTGTCCCCCTAGCATTGCTTGACAACCGATGCTGGTGTGTTTATGTCGCCGTCACTTAGCGGTTCGGCAAAAGAGACCGATACAATAAGTACTGGGCTTACAAAGAATAAGTCCCGGGGGTCGATTTGCTCGACTAAAGGCGGTGCTCCAGCATGGCCGCAGTCAAAGGACTGAAACAAGTAAAAGAGAGTTTCTATAATTATTATCATTGTCATCATGATTATTAACATTATAGGTTAGTTGATGTGAACTTGGAAATCCTGCTAGCAGACTTTAATGCCATGTTGAAGGGCGGTACCACAGGTTAAGTAATTGAGAACCCCCACCCCACCCCACCCCAAACAAACACTGGTTTAACAAATTATTCTTTAACACCCTTTCGTTTTAATATCAAATAAAATCAAACATAATTCAATTAAGACCTTCCTCTCACCATCATTATACGTCTACTTTTCAATGCTGGGATTCAACAATGGGTTGGTTAGGTTTGCAATTTTATAAATAGATAGAAAAATAAAAAAAAGTTGTCATGTCTTTTACAGTATCTTTGCTACATCTACACATCTCAAAAGGCACACACACAAAAAAAGACCTCCAAGCCCACCCACCCATATATATATATATATATAGTGTTATGTTATATGCATTACTTACTATCTGATACTTGATATGGAGACTGTAACATCTGATATGGACTGGGGCCTGGCTGGGGGTAATAGCTTGCGTTCTGGAAACCAAGCTGGCTGGTGTAGGTCTGCATGTTGTTGGCTTGTGATGCCGGTGCAGACAAGATATGGGAGTAAGAATTACTGTAAAAAAAAAGAATTTAAAAAAAATGATTTTTGAAAAGTAAACATAAAAAAGAATATAAAAAAAGTTGTGAAAAAATTTTGTAAAATATAAACGATGACCGTTCGGTTCAAAGTCTCTCTTGACCAGAAATGGCCTGAACTCTTTGCATGAACACCCTTCCTGTACACAACTCCATGTCCCTCTACATGGCCTTGCTTTTTGCTTTTTGAGCCAAAAAATTAACTTAACTTATAAACACAGAAGAACGGAAAAATAATATTCTTTTGTTGCAAAATTCCAGCCCCACTCCATCCCCCCCCACTTTTTTTCCTTGTTGAAGGAATTTTGGAGTTGCTGTTTTGGTGGTAGATTTCTGATTTCACATATATTTTCCTAAAATGAAAGATTGCCTTAATTTTTCGATAATTTAATCTTTTATACTTGTATTATAATTTTTTTTTTTCCCAGTCAATCATTTTTGTGTTTAAATAAAAGACTTCCCCAGACAGAAAAATTATAATTTGTAACTATATTGCAATGATATAAGATTGCTTGCACATTTTTAAAATGAATTTTGAATAGGCGCAGGGGTGGCTGTGTGGTAAGTAGCTTGCTAACCAGCCACATGGTTCCGGGTTCAGTCCCACTGCGTGGCATCTTGGGCAAGTGTCTTCTGCTATAGCCTCGGGCCGACTGATGCCTTGTGAGTGGATTTGGTAGACGGAAACTGAAAGAAGCCTGTCGTATATATATATATATGTGTGTGTGAGTTTGTGTGTCTGTGTTTGTCCCTCTAGCATTGCTTGACAACCGATGCTGGTGTGTTTACGTCCCCGTCACTTAGCAGTTCGGCAAAAGAGACCGATAGAATAAGTACTGGGCTTACAAAAGAATAAGTCCCGGGGTCGATTTGCTCGACTAAAGGCGGTGCTCCAGCATGGCCGCAGTCAAATGACTGAAACAAGTAAAAGAGTAAAAGAGTAAAGAGTATAATAATAAAACAATTTGAATATTACAGAAACATGTAGCATAATCATTCTAATTCCTTTTCTTCGTTTTAGTCATTACACCTTTCTCCACACCTTTAGTTTTAAAGGCATGGCATTGCCATAACCCTTTGCATTCAAACTAGCCATATCAGGCCCAAATAGTCTATATTTTTTATGTGTTAAAACTGACCAGATCACGCCTCTCACAATTACTTGCAAATGTCATTCTAAAAAAAACACAAATGCACCATTTGAAATTTCAAAGCTACAAGGATTATGTATAATTAATTGTAGGCGCGGGCATGGCTGTGTGGTTAGGGAGCTTGCTTCCTAGCTACATGGTTTCGGGTTCAGTCCCACTGCATGGCACTTTGGGCAGGTGTCTTCCACTATAGCCCCGAGTCGACCGAAGCTTTGTGATTGAATTCGGTAGGCGGAAGTTACTGCCGTGTATGTATGTGTGCGTGTAGATGCTCAGTGCCTCTCCGAAAGAGAGAGAGAGGGGAATTCGGGCATGTAAAAAGCACCATTTGAGTGTGGTTGTTGCCAGTGCTGCCTTACTGGCCATTGTGCTGGTGACAGGTAAAAAGCACCCACTACACTTTTGGAGTGGTTGGCGGCGTTAAGAAGGGCATCCAGCTGTAGAAACTTTGCCAGATCAGATTGGAGCCTGGTGCAGACTTCTGGCTTGCCAGCCCTCAGTTAAACCGTCCAACCCATGCTAGCATGGAAAGCGGACATTAAACGACGGTGATGATGATGAATGCGAAGAAACAAGTAATATATTTGACAGACTAATCTAAATACTAAAGGCTTAAGGACTAGCAAAAAGTCCCACAAAACTACTGTATATTCCATTTTATAAATTGAATTTTTCAGACCAAAATTTACAGCCAAAGGAAATAGGCAGACTTATATGTATATATATGGATATGTGTGTCTTACCTGTTGAAATAATTTGGTGGATAATTTGAATTCTGATATTCTGTGGAACTTTTACTAGGATCACCTGAAATAGGAAAATAAAAATAAATAAATGCTGAAAAATCAGTAGCTGACCTCCTTACAAAAAAGAAAAGAAAAAAGAACAAAAAAAAAAGGCGCAGGAGTGGCTGTGTGGTAAGTAGCTTGCTAACCAACCACATGGTTCCGGGTTCAGTCCCACTGCATGGCACCTTGGGCAAGTGTCTTCTATTATAGCCTCGGGCCGACCAAAGCCTTGTGAGTGGATTTGGCAGACGGAAACTGAAAGAAGCCCGTCGTATATATGTATATATATATGTGTGTGTGTGTGTGTGTGTTTGTCACCCTAGCATTGCTTGACAACCGATGCTGGTGTGTTTATGTCCCCGTTACTTAGCAGTTCGGCAAAAGAGACCAATAGGATAAGTACTGAGCTTACAAAAGAATAAGTCCCGGGGTCGAATTGCTCAATTAAAGGTGGTGCTCCAGCATGGCCGCAGTCAAATGACTGAAAAGAGTAAAGAGAAGTCTCTCAAGAGAATATTTCTTACATGCATTCAGGATGGTTGAGGTGCTGCTACATGGGCAAACATCAAAGACTCTGAATCCAGTTGAAGGCTGGCCGGCCAACTATTTGTCAACCCTTTTACGGTAGTAACCAATCAGAGACACCCACCTCAATATTTCATTACCCTTAACGGCAGAAAGCAGTTCTATGTATCAATCTATCTTTTCTTGGGGGAATGTCATGTTTGGAACTATCTCTTACTGAGATATATGTCATGTTCATTGAGGCAACATGGCCTGCAGAATGCAGAAATTACCAATTTTATCTGTTTGGCAGATATTTAACATCATTACTAGAAGAATAACCATGAAATTTAATTTCACAGTGAAAGGGTTAAGGGACCTTGTCAAACCTATGATCAAAGACATTCCAGCCATGACTGTCCTACTTTTTTTTTCCAGACATACTGAATTCACGACCAGATTATCCTATGTCCCTTACTTTTATTTTAACTCCTTTACTGCAGAAATCAGATATTTCCACTCAGAATTTCCTTACCCCTAACTTCAGAATGTAGTTATATATATATATATATATATATATATATATATATATATATTATATATATATATATACACACACACACATATACACACACCAATTATCTTTGTTGAGGAATGTCATGTTTGAAGCTACTTTCTCTTTATGTCAAGATATGCCAAGTTTATTGAAGCAAAGTGACTGGCAGAAAATACCAATTCTGTTTGTTTTGGTAGATGTTGAACATCATTTCAGGAATAACCATGAAATTTAATTTCACAGTTAAAAGGTGAAAGACTCTCTTCTAACCCACAGACATGCTGTCTCCTCTCAGTGACTATTCAATTACCACTGCTACACCAGTTTCTGCTTTGCTGAGCTTAATTAGTTATATACTACTACTGCTACTACTACTACTTCTACTACTACAACCACCACCACCACCACCACCACCACTACTAATTATTTGTGGAAAAACACAGCTTAGTGGTTAGGGCTCTGGATTCATGATTGTAAGATTGTAGTTTCAATTCCTGGACTGGGCAATAATGCAGACACATGGCCTAGTGGTTAGAGTGTTGGACTCATGATTCTAAGATTGTAGTTTCAAATCCTGGACTTTGCAGTAGTGGAGACACATGGCTGAGTGGTTAGGGTGTGGGACTCATGACTGTAAGATTGTAGTTTCAATTCCTGGACTGGGCGATGCATTGTGGTTCTTGAGCAAAACACTTCAGTAAAATAATATATATATATATATGTTATATATATAACACTTTAGTAAAATAAAATGACCATATAGAGACCTCCTAGTTGTCTTGAAACAGTTGCTGTTGGTGGCACCAGCAAGATTTCAAAGCCAGACAAATGTATAAGATGAGTAATAACAGATAAATATATCCTTTTCTATAAGAATGTGGTTTGTGAAGGCAGGGATCTGGCTGCTTTCTTTAGTAAAATAAAACGACCATATAGAAGCAGTGGCTGTTGGTGGCACCAGAAAGATTTCAAAGCCAGTCTACAAGAATTAGAGTAGACAGGCCGTTGCCTCACTCACAGCATTTTGCCTTTGATTATAATAAAACAAGATACTCTCCACCCCCAAAGCACAAGAAAATATCTGCAAGTCGCTCCACAACACCAACATGTTAGTTCTTAAAAAAACAAACTCATTTTACAGCCGGTAGCCACATAGTTTAACTGCAGCTTGCACACCCCAAAATCAAGGAGTTCAATTCTAAATGCCATTCCCCTGCTTTGCCCCCATTGGTGGGACACAAGATTTCATATTTGTTTTCTTGCTTGACTAGAAACTTTAATTAAGAGTTTTTTGGGTTTTTTTCTCGCTTTTTTTTCTTTTTTCTTTTTAAGCGGTGCGGGGTTGGGTCGGGTTGGGTTGGGGGCTGAGGGTTGATTTCCTTTTCTTATTATACTTGCCTACTTTGTTTTTTTTTTTGCTTTCTTTTTTTTTTTAAAGAATATTTTTATTGCACTGCGTTCCGTTTTAAGATGTAAAAAAAAAACAAAAAAAAAACTTCGCTTCTTGGAATGTTTTCAAGCTCAGTCTTTGTTATTTTATCGGCAATTGTTGTTGCTGTTGTTGTTGCTGCTGCTGCTGTTTTGGCTTTTGCAAACAACATATTTGTTCTTCACGGAACAGAAGGAAAACACGTACAAAACAAAACAAAACAAAACAAAAAAATACAAATAAATAAATAAATAAATAAAAAAAATCGGGAAAGCATCAAGAGGAAATGTTAAAGTGCATGCCTGCACATGTGGACGTAAATGCACCGAGTTCTTTTTTTGTTTTTTCCCTTCCCAAAATAGAAACCGCTCTCTCCTCTTGATTACCATGTGAACGCTTCTACACTGCAATTTTCATCTATTTTCAGGCCACAACACAAGGAATAAAGATACTAGGTGTTCCGGTACACTCCGTCTCTTTTTCTCTTTATACTTGTTTCAGTCATTTTGACTGCGGCCATGCTGGAGCACCGCCTTCAATCGAGCAACTCGACCCCGGGACTTATTCTTTGTAAGCCCGGTACTTATTCTATCGGTCTCTTTTGCCGAACCGGTAAGTGACGGGGACATAAACACACCAGCATCGGTTGTCAAACAATGCTAGGGAGACAAACACAGACACACAAACATACACGCACATATATATATATACATATATACGACGGGCTTCCTTCAGTTTCCGTCTACCAAATCCATTCACAAGGCTTTGGTCGGCCCGACGCTATAGTAGAAGACACTTGCCCAAGGTGTTTGTCCCCTCTGTGTGTAGCCCCTTGTGGGCAGTAAAGAAATAAGAATAAATAAGAAACAAAATGACAAGGTACTCACCTGAGAAGTTTTCCAGATTGTCCCCAGAAGCAGTGGTTGCTGGGTAGGGAGAATCTGATGGCCCGGGATCTGTGTTAGGTTCTGTCTTAACTGTTATAAGAAAACAATAAAACAGAGAGATTAATCAGAGGAGGGCTTACCAAGCAAAAGCTATTTCTATAGTGGCATATCAATATCACAGTCTAACAGTAACCTCAAGACCATCGAAGGAATAATGGGTACTCTGTTGGTTAGGGGGCTGAGTATTCAAGTTGATCTGATCAACAGAGCAGCCAGCTTGTGAAATAAAGGTGCAGGTGGCTGAGTTCTCCACAGACGTGTACCCTTAACCCTTTTGTTACTGTATTTATTTTGAGATGCTCTGAGCTTCTTTCAATTATTTAAAATGTAACAAAGAATTTAGTAAAATAACTTAGCAAAAGAGACTGACTTACAAAGGGTAAGTCCTGGGGTTGAATTCATCAACTAAAACCAGTCTCTCCTCTCCACACCACTGATGTTATCCAAAGGAAAGGCACCAGTGATGTCACAACTCATTTCTACAGCTGAGTGAACTGAAGCAAAGTGAAATAAAGTGTCTTGCTCAAGAACACAACACGCAGCCCGGTCTGGGAATCGAACTCACAACCTCATGATCGCAAGCTCGATGCTCTAACCACTGAGCCATGCGCTTTCATAGAATAAGTAAGTACCGGACAAACAGAAAAAAGTACTGGGATTGATATGCTTGATGAAACACCCCAAAGCAGCGTAGGATGGCCGTAGTCTAATGACTGAGACAAGTAAAAGTGATAAAATAAAATTTGTATCAGAAAAACAAAAAACCGAAAGAAAAAAAAATTAATTACCTTCAACTATATTAATTATGGTCTTTCCTAAGTCCACCATTCTCACTTCTATTCTTTCTGCCCCCACCGTCCCCAAACCCAACACTTCAAAGACAGTTATGGTTTTCCCCTTCTATTTGTTTTTTTGTTTATTTTTAAAGTTTTGAATTTTTGTTTACTTTTTTTTTTCTTTTTGCATAACTAGGGCAACATTCCTGGAATATTTAGGGAGTAGAGCAACAACAATTTAGGTGACAACTAAAATTTAAGGCCTTTTAAACAGAGTAACAATAACAGCAGCAACTGGGTGAAAGAAATTTATATATATAATATATATATGCATATATATTCTTTTAATTGTTTCCGTCATTTGACTGCGGCCATGCTGGAGCACTACCTTTAGTCGAACAAATCGCCTCCAGGACTTATCCTTCCATTGGTCTCTTTTTGCTGAACTGCAAAGTTACAGTGATGTAAACACACCAACAGTGGTTGTCAAGCAATGGTGATGGGGGGACAAACAGAGACACAAATAACAAATACATACACATATATACGATGGGCTTCTTTCAGTTTCCATAGCTATGGGAAAAGACACTTGCCCAAGATGCCATGCAGTGGGATTGAACCTGGAACCATGTGGTTGGTAAGCAAGCTACTTACCACACATCACTCCTGTGCCTAAATAATATATATACATATGGCAGGCTTCTTCCAGTTTCTACCCACCAAATCCACACACGAGGCTTTGATCAGCCAAAGCTATAGTAGAAGACACTTACTCTTCTACTTGTTTCAGTCATTTGACTGCGGCCATGCTGGAGCACCGCCTTTAGTCGAGCAACTCGACCCCGGGACTTATTCTTTGTAAGCCCAGCACTTATTCTATCGGTCTATTTTGCCGAACCGCTAAGTGACGGGGACATAAACACACCAGCATCGGTTGTCAAGCAATGTTAGGGGGACAAACACAGACATACACACACACACACACATATATATATATACATATATATGGCAGGTTTCTTTCAGTTTCCGTCTACCAAATCCACTCACAAGGCTTTGGTCGGCCCAAAGTTATAGTAGAAGACACTTGCCCAAGGTGCCACGCAGTGGGACTGAACCCGGAACCATGTGGTTGGTTAGCAAGCTACTTACCACACAGCCACTCCTGCGCCTATACAGTACTATACAGTGGGACTGTATATCTCTTATCAATTATCAAGTCCATTTATCCACCAATGTGGTGTTGAGCATTCTTTCTCACCATTCGGTATTAATATTTATTTATAAACATGGGGTGACTAAAAAAGGGACAAGGAGCTTCACAGAAGTTGGTAACTTACTTGCTGTTGGAGTTGGCACTCCAGACATCACCCAAGGGTCAGTACTGCCACCAAACGTTGTTGAATCTCCAGCTGACGATGAGAGGGCACCAAGAACACCTAGAAATGAAGAACAGAAAAAAAAAATAAATAAATAAATAAAGGCCGGATTAAAATATAGGGAGCCCCAAAAGTAGGCTTATAGTTATCACAGAAGCACTTCAAATTTCTTATAAAACATTTTATTACATTTAAATTTCTATCATAGGCGCAGGAGTGGCTGTGTGGTAAGTAGCTTGCTAACCAACCACATAGTGGTTCGGCAAAAGACACCGATAGAATAAGTACTGGGCTTACAAAGAATAAGTCCCGAGGTCGATTTGCTCGACTAAAGGCGGTGCTCCAGCATGGCCGCAGTCAAATGACTGAAACAAGTGAAAGAGTAAAGAGTATCTTACAATTAACTAAATTAGCATATAATAATTGTTTCATATTTTTTTGTATAATTAAAATCTAAACTCTTAATATATGAATGCATAAGAGATAGGTGAATGACTGTAAACCTACTTTTGGGCCACCCTGTATGGAGTTCATTTCAATATAATTGAACAGGTTCAACAGCTTGAAGGAGGAGTCTAGAAATTCTTAGATCTTATCTGTCAGCGAAGATCATCTATCTATCAGAATGCACAAACTTGCAGTAAAGGTTTTATTGAAGTAAGGGTGGGGTGTTGCCAATACATCACTCTTGACACCTCTAAATCACACACACACACAATTATGTTATTGCTAATTTTTTTTTTTTTTCAAACTGAAAACTATATTTACCATTCATGCATGTATGTATACACTCATACATATATACGTGTGTGTGTGTGTGTGCGTTTGTGTACATGTATATGCACACACACATACACACACATAATATAAGATAAACCAGTCCCTCTTGTCAGTTTGTAGCATTTACCTTTCTGGTGTCTGCTGCTGAAGAGAAGTTAACCACCCTGAAATGCACGTAGTCACCATTCAGAGAAGGGAACATTGTGAGCTGACTTGTGTTTACACCTATTTGCTTACAGTGAAAAATTTTCTCCATAACATTAAACAGAGAATGGCTTCCTTATGGGACCGAATGCACCTCATAAAATATTTGGATTGGTAACACTTATGTATTACTACTTAAAAGTGGATGTTGTGTTAGAACACAGAATACTGCAATAGTTACCATAAGAGAACCTCTCATATAGTCTTTTGGTGCATATAAGCATTCATGTTTTATTCGCAAGGAGGAAGTAATCCACCACTACTGCTGCTACTGCTGGGACTACCAAATTATGTGATATTGGCTTTCCTTGGCCTTGTCAATGGTAGATACCTGAAAACTAGTGACATACATAGAATCACCAGTACACTGGTGTCGCAAATAGCCAGTATATAAGAGAGGGGATGACAAGAGACCAAGACCCCTGGGGGTTTCCTGCGCTTGAAAAGACACGTCAAGCTAAGTAAAAGCATGGTTGCCCTTGCATACAGGCTCGTACCCTGCAATCCTCTCCAGCCAAGCAGCCCTAAACTTGCAGACTCATAGGTGCTGGCACCACGTAAAAAGCACCCATGCCGGTGCTGTGTAAAAGCACCCAGTACACTCTGTGAAGTGGTTGGTGTTAGGAGGGGGCATCCAGCTGTAGAAACTACAACAAAACAGAGATGGAGCCTGAACAGCCCTTCAGCTGCTCAGCACCTCCCAAACTGTCCAACCCATGGAAATGGGACATTAAATGACATATATATATAGATATATATGTATAAGTATATATGTGTATATGTATATATATGTATATGTGTGTGTGTATATATATATATATATATATATATATATATATATACCTAAAAGTATAGGCACAGTAAATTAAGAGCTTAATTAATAATACATCAATAAACACCCAAAGCGTTATTACAATGGAGGAAATCCAGGTGGACACAAACGATATATATAAACACAATCAACGAAAACAGTCATTGGCCCAAGGCTATAGTAGAAGACACTTGTCCAAGGTGCCACGCAGTGGGACTGAACGCAGAACAATATGGTTGGGAAGCAAGCTTCTTACCACACAACCACATCTGCATCTATGTTCCAAAGAATATTTAACCATAAAAATATAATGGGATTTTTTAATTTTTTAATAGACTGAATGGTTATGGGGACCCAGAAAAGTTAAATATAAATCATAGGGGCCCCTAGGTAATAAAAAAGATAACAATGTGTTGCTAAAATTTATATGCAATGAATTGGTATCTTCTTACAATACACAAATATTTCAACATTTTTTTCTTTATACAATTCCTAAGAATATTTAGCTATAAAAATACAATAGGAAAGTCAAAATTATTGAAAAATTTGCGAGATGCAACGAAAATTTTAGAAAAATAAAAAAGAAATAAGTGGAAATTTTAAGGGTGAGTTTGTTAAATTATAAGACACCAAAAGAGAATGACTCTCCCCAGACACAACAGAATATGCCTCAACACATGAACTCACATAAAGAATCTTGCAAACCAAATCCAAAAACGAAATACAATAGGAATTTTTTTAAAAAACACTGAATGGCTATGGGGATCCAGGAGAGTGGCCTGGAGCAACATGAAATCAAAGTGGGAAAAAAAAAAAAAAAAAAAAAAAGGGTCAAGAACCACTGATTCAGATGGCATTTGGAACATAAATTAACATGATGTATTATTAGATTTTAATTCAGATGACTTTAAAACAAAAAAATTTGTTTCATAGAATAGAAGGGCAGTTTTAGGCAGGTTGACATCATAAGGGTTAATACAGGACAATGGTATTATCAAATTATTTGTTACTTGCGAAATTGAATGAAACAAAAGCGGTGTATTATTTACATTATTTACATTCAAGGGATATTTGCCCTCATCCTGCTTGTTGTTCACACAATGTTTCAGGTTTCGACTGATACACCCTCCTGCCTTCTTCATGTGTCTTGGGGAAATTTCGAACCTGGGTTCTCATTTTCAATGTTATTATTATTCTTAGTGTTCAGGTCACTGTTTGGAATTGAACTCGGAATCTTGGGGTTAGTAGCCTGCACTTTTAACCACTATGCCATATGCCCAGGTTCGAAATTTCCCCAAGACACTTGATGAAGGCTGTGGGGTATATCAGCCGAAATGTTGTGTTAGCAAGAAACAAGATGAGGACAAATATCCCATCGAATCTAAATAATGTATATAATTCCTCATCTCTTAAATATAGAAAAGCTGTGTAGTTTGAAAGGTAGGTAATGAATGACCATGGGATTGCACCTAGAAAGTTACCCTCCAAGGAACAAGCCTGGACAAAGTTGTTTATGGAAGATAGTAGTTGCCCATGCATACCAGCCTCTCGTCTCTATGCCACTGATGTTATCCAAGGGAAAAGCAAAGGCTAATACAGCTTGGCACCTATGACGTTGCAACTCCTTTCTACAGATGAGTGGCCTGGAGCAACATGAAATAAAGTGTCTTGCTCAAGAACACCACACACAGTGCAGTCCAGGAATCGAACTCACTACCTCATGATTGTGAATCCAAAACTCCAACCACTGTGCCATGTGCCTTCAATTTGAAAAAAATCTTGGAACAAAAGGGTTAAAGGTGTATTTCAGTTAATTTTGAAAAAATTCAAGAATTTGGAACGATTTATAGAAAAATAAACTTTGTTCATTGTTAAACATTGGAAGGTTTTAGTTTAAATAAGAACACTTTTAAAACAGAATTTTGTATCGAAAAACCAGAAAAGGTGGGCATATGTGAGTTGGTATCATAGGAGAGATACTAGTCGTTTCAAGTTGGGTTGGTAACAGAACCAGAAGTGGTGGTCTTGGAAGGATAGGTGTGAGAACCAAGAGTTGTGTGTGAGGGTATGTGAATAATTTGCAATAGTTATAGGGTTTTGGAGAAAAAATTTAAAGAAAAGAAGATCCTAGTTTTAGCAGAAAGAGAAGAGGCAGAGGGAGTAAAAGGGAGTGTATGAGGAGGGAATAGTGTGTGTGTGCATATGCGCAGGTGTATGTGAATGTGTGTGCATGTCTGCTTGAGTGTTAGGGTGTATGTAGGTATGTCTGTGTGTGTGTGTGTGCTTGCATATATATGTATGTATGCATAAGCATTTGTAAATATGACTATGTATGTGTAAGCTTATATATGTGTGTGTAGATGTATGCGTGCGCACACACACACACACACACACATTTAGTCATGTATGCAAATCTATTCTCCACTCCCTAAAAATCTCAGTTAACTGCTTTGCGACCCCACCCTAGCCGACCACTACTAGAATATCAGCAACAACTTCCAGGAAGTGTGGTCCAGAGGAGAAAGGGCGACGCGCAAGGCAGCGAGGAGATTGAGGATGACATTAGAGACAGGTGGGAGAAAGAAAGAGAGAGAGAGAGACTGAGAGAGAGAGAGAGAGAGAGAGATGTGTGGAAGAAAGCAGCAGATGTATCCCTAAGCCACTAAACTTGTTGAATTCCTCTTAATTGCATTCCGACACCGTCCATCCCTCCCACCCTCCAGCCAGCCACCCATCCACCCACTTAACCCAAGAAATTGGAGGAATCTTTTTCAAGACCTCCAGCTGACATGCCATATTGTGGTTTCTTTGTTTGCCCCCCCCCCCTGCCTGTCCACCCATCCATCCGTCCGTCCGTCCGTCTGTCACCAGGATTTCCTTACACGTTGTTGAGAATTGAGTCTTTCCGCTGACTCAGTTTGCATGGAAGACGAAAAGTCGAAAGAATTAAAAAAGATTAAGGAATTTAGAAAAAAAAAAAAAAAAAAAAAAGATAATTTTAAAAGTGAGAAAAAAAAATGTCTTTAACTCCCTTGTTTATTTTGTTCCTTTTACCTTACCACCACCACCACCAAATCTAAGAGCACTACTACCGCCAACACCACAACCACCACCACTGCCAACCAATTTCAATTCTACCTTCTTTATGGTCGATGCCAACGGTCCACCCTATTTTCTAAGAAGATTAGGCCTTCTAGCAGGTTTACTGTTTATTTTAATTCAATCAGGGGCAACCACTTTTAATATTTTGGGGCTTTGCTTTCACAAACAACCTTCAATCATCACTCAACCGACCACCTCCGAATAATCAATCCTCCCCACCCTCGACTCTCTCAACACTGCCCTCTTTCACCGCACCACCCTCAGTCCTAATCACATCTTCCTTTGAAAGCATTTTTGTGTTCAAATACAATTTAATATTTTATTTCTACTTCGGAAGGTTATATACAAAATCTTTAGAAGCGAGTGAAACATCTATGTACATGCGGGTTTGTATAAGCATTATATACATATATATCCTTTTATTCGTTTCAGTCACTTGAGTGCGCCCATGCTGGAGCACCGCCTTTAGTCGAACAAATCGACCCCAGGACTTATCCTTTGTAAACCTAGTAGCTGTCCTATCAGTCTCTTTTGCTGAACCGTTAAGTTACGGGAACATAAACACATCAACATTGATTGTCAAGTGATGGTGGGGGACAAACAAACATACAGACACACACATACATATATGACAGGCTTCTTTCAGTTTCCGTCTACCAGATTCACTCACAAGGCTATATATATATAGCCTTGTGAGTGGATTTGGTAGACGGAAACTGAAAGAAGCCCGTCGTATATATGTACATATGTGTATATATATATATATCTGTGTCTATGTTTGTGTGTCTGTGTTTGTCCACCCAACATCGCTTGACAACTGATGATGGTGTGTTTACGTCCCCGTAACTTAGCGGTTCGGCAAAAGAGACCGACAGAGTAAGTACTAGGCTTCCAAAGAATAAGTCCTGAGGTCGATTTGCCTGACTAAAGGCAGTGCTCCAGCATGGCCACAGTCACATGACTGAAACAAGTAAAAGAGTAGAAAGAGCAAAACGGTTAAATATATGTGTAATTTCAGCTAATTTTGAAAACGTCCAAGAATTTGGAATGATTTACAAAAATCAACAAAGTTTTTTCATTGTTAAACATGTAATTGAAACACTGGAAGGTTTCAGCTTAACCCTTTAGCATTTAAACCGGCCATATCCGGCCAAAAGTATTCTGCCTGTTTTATGTTCAAACTGGCCAGATCTGGTCTCTCACACCAACCCTACAATATCGTTTTAAAATTTAACAGCTACCTCATCAAAATCTCATAGCTACAAGATAATGCATGATTAGTTCAAAACAATGTGGATGAATAAGCATTAATTTTGGCAGAATAATGCGAACACTAAAGGGTTAAATATGAATGCTTCTTAAAACAGGTTTTTGTATCACAAAACCTCTCTGGTTTATGTGATACAAAAGCAAGACAGAAAAAATATTGATTGAATTTTCTTGCTTTTTGTGTATTGGGTTTTCTTAGACATGGAGAAAGAATATTTTTATTTGCTCTTTGTGTAGTTTTAATTATGGTGAGGACATTAACAGTAAAGAATTAGGGAGGCTGAAATAAGATGGAATTGACTGAAATTAATTATGCATGCAAATTTGATTATTTCTACAGCCGTTTTTGTCATGCCTGAATGGTTTTACATTACACTGTCATGCTTGAATGGCTTTACAATGGCACAAGTAACCTTTCTTGAGAAGCAGGGATAAGCAGCATTTCATTTTCAGATCAAATTCCAGACTGCTTTACATCCTTTTGGGTTCATTAAAATAAGTACCAGTGGAGCACTGGGGGTTGATGGAATCGGGGTTCCCCAGTCCTAAAAATTACCAACCCCGTGCCCATATAAGGAGGGATTATTAAGGTGGGTTACACCACTAAGAGAAAAAAAAAAAAAATCAAATCCTTGTGCCTAGGATATTTTTATTCTCTTACTTGTTTCAGTCATTTGACTGCGCCCCTGCTGGAGCACCGCCTTTAGTCAAGCAAATCGACCCCAGGACTTATTCTTTGTAAGCCTAGTACTTATTCTGTCTCTTTTGCTGAACCACTAAGTTATGGGGGAGAAACACACCAACATTGGCTGTCAAGTGATATTGGGGGGGGGGGGCACAAACACACACATATATATATGATGGGCTTCTTTCAGTTTCCATCTACCAAATCCACTCACAAGGCTTTGGTTGGACCAAGGCTATGGTAGGAGACACTTGTCCAAGATGCCACGCAGTGGGCCTGAACCTGGAACCATGTGGTTGGTAAGCAAGCTACTTACCACACAGCCACTCCTGCACCTATATGTTAACAATATGTTAATAAATTGATGTTTGTTGGATAAATCTCTCCATTTTCTTGTTATTGAAATGAAAGAATCATTTATCTCCATATTAAATTAACTGGTGCCTCTTATTAAAGAACGAACACCAATACTATTAAGCAGTACTGGACTCATACATACATATACATATATATATATCTCATGCTAGCATGGAGAACGGACGTTAAACGATGATGATATACATATATATATACACACACGCATACATACACACACATACATATATATATATACATACATATATATATATATACACACATATACATATACACATATATATATATATACACATACATACATATATATACACATACATACACACATATATATATATATATACACACACATACACATACACACACATATACACACACACACATATATATATATATATACACACACATGCACACTCGCAAGCATAAACATATACATCTGTCCCTCTTCCACTGACACGTATACACATGCAACAACTATTTCCTGTTACACCATTGTATTTCCAAAATTCTTACCATTTTTTGCAGTTGGTGTGTGTGCATGTGTGTGTGCATGTGAGTGTGTATATGTGAGTGTGTATATGTGTGTGTGTGTATGCGAAATAGCTCTGAATCCACATGCACGCAAGGTTCCGTGCCAAAAACACAAATGTCATGACAACACCATGATGCGCTTCCAACAAGAAGAATTTACTTGAAACAATGAGTTTTCAGTGATGGTTGCTATGGTAGTCGTAGTCATGCAACAGAGGCTGGTGGTGGTGGTGGTGGTGGGGTGTCTATTTGTTTACCTGGCAGCGTGGGCGGGAGGAGGAGGTGGAGGAGGAGGAGAAAGAAGGGAATGTAGTCAGTCCTGTGTTGGCTGAGGGTAATGGCGGCGGTGAAGGTGGTGGTAGTCGTAAGAGGTGATAGTGGTGGTGATGGTTGTAGTGATGATGGCTGTGATGGTGGTGGTGAAAGTGGTGGCTGTGGGTGGTAGGGATGGTTGTTGTAGAGGTAGGGGCAGTGGCGGTGGTGGTGGTGATGATGATGGTGGTGATGATGGTGGTGGTGATGATGATGGTGGTGGTGATGATGATGATGGTGGTGATGATGATGGTGGTGATGATGGTGATGATGGTGGTGGTGATGGTGGTGGTGATGATGATGGTGGTGATGATGATGGTGGTGGTGATGATGATGGTGGTGATGATGATGGTGGTGGTGATGATGATGGTGGTGGTGATGATGATGGTGGTGATGATGATGATGGTGGTGATGATGGTGGTGGTGATGATGATGATGATGGTGGTGGTGATGGTGGTGGTGATGATGATGGTGGTGGTGATGATGGTGGTGGTGATGATGATGATGATGATGATGATGATGGTGGTAGTGGTGGTGGTGGTGATGGTGGTGGTGATGATGATGATGGTGGTGATGATGATGATGGTGGTGGTGATGATGGTGGTGGTGATGATGATGATGGTGGTGATGATGATGATGGTGGTGATGATGGTGATGGTGATGATGGTGGTGGTGATGATGGTGGTGACGATGGTGGTGGTGATGGTGGTGGTAGTGATGATGGTGATGGTGGTGGTGATGATGGTAGTGATGATGGTGATGATGGTGGTGTGGAGATGATGATGGTTGGCGTGGTGATGGTGATGGTCGTGGTGCTGATGATGGTGGTGGTGATGTCGATGGTTGTGGAGGTAGGGGTAGTGGTGATGTTTTCGATGGTGCTGGCTCATTATTTGTTTATGTAGACATTTAAAAGGTGTTGCTTCTGCACACACAATTATCACCTACCATTTTCGTAAATTGTATTTACATATTGCATACGAGATTCTTGACAGAAGCAATACAGTTTGAGGTGTTGAAGACAAAAATAGCAAAAATAAAAATAGATAAAAAGCAAATGAAAATAAATAATGAGGTATTCTTTGATTCTTTTACTTGTTTCAGCCATTTGACTGTGGCCATGCTTGAGCACCGCATTAGCGGGGCTTTTTAGTTGAAGAAATCGACTCCAAGACTTATTCTTTGTAAGCCTAGAACTTATTCTATCAGTCTCTTTTGCTGAACTGCGATGGCAGGGGTCAAACACAGACGCACACACATACATACACATACGATGGGCTTCTTTCAGTTTCTGTCTACCAAATCCACTCACAAGGTTTTTCCCCCAAAAAAGTGTTTTGGAGATATGAGCCGTGCGTGTGTGTATGTAAATTCATGTACAGAAACATATATATATATAAACTAATATACATGAACTTATTTGCAGAAGAATGAGCAAAATTTATACCAATAAGATTTTATGGTAGGAAAATACTGAATGAACAATAACAAAACCAGCGGGGGGGGGGTGAGAGAGAGGGAGAAGAGAGAGAAAGGGAAGAGAAAGAGAGGAGACAGAGAGGGAAGAGAAAGAGGGGAGAAAAACAAGAGATACCGAGAGAGAGAGAGAGAGAGAGAGAGAGAGAGAGAGAGAGAGAGAGAGAGAGAGAGAGAGAGAGAGAGAGAGATGAGAGAACTGAAACTAGACAAGTGATTGAAGCAGAGGCAGGCACAAGGAGTATTGAGGAGAAGGCAGAAAAGTATCACTAAAAAGGAGAAAAATTGAAAAAAAAAAAAAAAAAATACAGGCAGAAGAGAAAAAAAAAGAGAAAGAAAATGAAAAGTGGAGGACGAAAATGGTTGCGGTGGGGGAAATATGAAGTTAGGAAAGGACATGTAAGAAGAAGGGAAAGGGGAAAAAAGGATAATATTTTCTTTTCACCCAAACACTGGAATAACAACACTGGATAAACAGGTCCTGCTCATAAGAGGCATCACTGACACACACACACACACCGGGTTCCCTTTTACTCTTCATGTCTTAAATAGACTATACACACACACACATCTGTATATGCATACACTGTGTGAGGTGCCTGTGTGTGTGTGTGTGTATATATATATATATATATAGACACTGACAAAAACTTGTGTATACACTCAAATACAGATATACTGTGTATTCTACACATAGACAAGTCTAACTAAATATATTATGCTAAAACACACACATTATGTGTGTGTGTGTGTGTGTGTGTGTAAGAAATTGGGATGACAAAGGAAAAAAACAATTATGTTATGAACTTTATTAGCTTACAGCTGTTTCGGCTATAAGGTGCAATGCACCCACAGTTGAATGCTTGAGTATCACCCTAATATATCTATCTATCTATAGACATTTACACAGATAAACGCCAGTAAAGTAGCCATAACATCACATGGTTTAACCCACCTTTTTCTCTCACTGTAAAAACCAATTGAGCAAAACTTCTTGTAATCTCCAATACCACAGACTTTTCGGTAAATCTTAGATATTAGAAACTAGTCGATTACAATATGATTAAGGGCAGCTACAGTTACCAAATTCTGGAAATATCGCAACGAGCGAAGATGACAAGGTACTGATGCAAAAAGAAAGAGTTTATACATGTTCTTTTAAATAGAACAGGAATTGAAAAGTAATCAGCGTTTTTCCACTTAACCCCTTGTTACCATATTTCTGTTGAAATACACTGCCTTTGTTTTAAGTAATTTTGAAAATAATGAAGAATTTAGTAAAAAAACTTTTGTCATTCTTAAGCTGGGGTTGATTTGTTCGACTGAAGACGGTGCTCCAGCATGGCTGCAGTCAAATGACTGAAACAAGTAAAAGAAAGAATAGAATATATTTATATATATACAGGCGCAGGAGTGTCTGTGTGGTAAGTAGCTTGCTAACCAGCCACATGGTTCCGGGTTCAGTCCCACTGCGTGGCATCTTGAGCAAGTGTCTTCTGCTATAGCCCCGGGTCGACCAATGCCTTGTGAGTGGATTTGGTAGACGGAAACTGAAAGAAGCCTGTCGTATATATGTATATATATATATATATATATATGTGTGTGTGTGTGTGTTTGTGTGTCTGTGTTTGTCCCCCTAGCATTGCTTGACAACCGCTGTTGGTGTGTTTACGTCCCCGTCACTTAGCGGTTCGGCAAAAGAGACCGATAGAATAAGTACTGGGCTTACAAAGAATAAGTCCCGGGGTCGAGTTGCTCAATTAAAGGCAGTGCTCCAGCATGGCTGCAGTCAAATGATTGAAACAAGTAAAAAAAGAGTATATGTTTGTGTGTGTGTATATATATATATATATATATATATATATACAAATAGATATATAGACACACATACATATTTATGCATGCATACACACAAACACACTGAAGTGACAATGTGTATGCCTATCTATCTATATATCCATACACACACACACACACACACACAAACATTACATACATTCCACGCATAAGAATGTATAAAGATGTGCAAAATGCCCATTAATTCCCCCACCTTCCTCTCCATCCCAAATTATGATATCCAAATAGAGGAGAGGCTTAACGATGACAGCAAGAGACCAACAGACAGACAGACAGACAAACAGGCAGACAAGCATGCAGAGCGACGACGAGTGTGTGTGCGTGCACGCATGTCTGTGTGTGTATGTATGTTACGAGGGTACAACTAGCTATAATAGCAAGGCAGGAATGAAACCATATATCCCGAAGACATCCCATCACGTCCCCAGTTAACCATTTACACCAACAAACTTACTATCACTTTACTCAACCACCACCGCCGCCACCACCACCACCACCACTACATACAGCACCCCCACTGTCATGTGACTCACCTATCTTCTCTCTGTCTTTCTTTTCAGAGGGGAGACAACGCAAGACACCAACCAGACTGTGTTCCATGGTACAGAAGTCACGCCACAAACTCCAGTCCCCCACCATTCACCACCAGTCAAATACCATCATAACACCACCACCACCAGCACCACTACACACACTACCATTACAGCCCCTCTGTGGAAGCCTTAACCACCACCACCACCACCAATCCCCTCGTTTGCCCCCCCTCCCATTATTTTTTTGTTATATTTCATATTGGAAAAAAATAAATTTGTTTTGTGTTTTATTAAGTGTTTGTCTCCAGAGTCAATGAACCATCAAGGACCGACCATAAAAAAACACTTAAGTCGTGGTCGTGGTGGGGGTGGTGTTTATAATGTAACGGGGGGGGGGAACGAAAGTGGGGGAGAATGGAAGAACAATCACCATCATCACTGTTGTTCACCAGATTCCTTCTACTATATAGGAACAAGGCCTGGAATTTTCGGTGGAAGGGATTAGTTGATTATGTGACCCCAGTAATCAACTGGGGTTTATTTTATTGATCCCATCCACCCCAGAGAATGAAAGGTAATAATTCTTTGTACAACACAGGCACAAGACCTAGAATTTTGGTGGAGGTGCATTAGTTGATTACATCAGCCCCTAATATGCTCAGCTGGTACTTTATCAACCCTGGGAAGGACGAAAGGGACACAACGCCTGAAATTATAAGAAGAGTGGGTTAGTCAATTATATCAACCCCTAATACTCAGCTAGTACTTATTTTCGACCCTAGAAAGGATGAAAGGGAGACAAGGCCTGAAATTATGAGGTGAGTCGGTAGGTCAATTACATCAGCCCCTAATATGCTCAGCTGGTACTTTATCAACCCTGGGAAGGATGAAAGGGACACAAGGCCTGAAATAATGAGAGGAGTGGATAGGTCAATCACATCAACCCCTAATGGTCAGCTGGCACTTATTTTATCAACCCTGAGAAAATGAAAGGTAATAATTCTTTGTACTATAGGCACAAGGCTTAGAATTCTGTGGCGGAGGTTAGTCGATTACATCAACCCCCCCAGTACTCAACTGGTACTTATTTTATCAACCCCAATAGAGGTACAAGGCCTGAAATTACAAAGAGAGGGATCTAGTCAGTTACACGAATCCGGTGTTTAAGGGATACCTAGTTTATGAATGCTGAAAAGATGTTAGAAAGTAATTCTTTTTACTATAAGGCACAAGACCTGAAATTTTGAAGGGATGTGAGTAAGTTGATTGCGTCAACCCTGGTACTCAACTGGTACTTACTTTATCGAGACCAAAAGGTTGAAAGGCCAAGCTGACCTTGGAGGAATTTGAACTCAGAACGTAAAGACAGATGAAATACCGCTAAGCATTTTGTGTGGCGTGCTAACGATCCTGTTAGCTCAAATAATAATGATGATGACCTGGAATTTAGAGGGGTGGCAGTCGATTAGATTGACCCCAGTATGCAACTAGTACTTATTTTATCAAGCCCAAAAGGATGAAAGGCAAAGTTGACCTCGGAGGAATTTGAGCTCTGAACATAAAGACCGGAAAAAATGCTGTTAAGCATTATGTGTGGCGTGCTAACAATTCTATTAGCTCAAATAATGATGATGATGATGAAGATGATGATTTCAAAGTTTGGCACAGGGCCAGCAGTTTTTGAGGGGAGGAGAAAATTGATTACATCAACCCCAGTATTTTGACTGGTACTTAATTTATTGACCCCTTCATCCCCAAAAAGATGAAAGGCAAAGTCGACCTCGGAAGAACTTGAACACAGAATGTAAAGACAGATGAAACACTGATAAATATTTTGTCAGGTGCACTAACGATTCTGTCAGTTCGCCACCTTAATAATGCTAATAGTTTCAAATTTTGGCACTAGGCCAGCAATTTTGGGGGAGGGGGTTAAGTTGATTTACATCGACCCAAGTGACATCTAGTATTTATTTCAACAAGCCCCGAAAGGATAAGGCAAGGAAGGCCAAGTCAACCTCGACAGAAATTGAACACGGAACATAAAAATGAGCAAAATTTTAATAATACGTATTTTGTCCTGCACGCTAATGATTCCGTGAGCTCACTCACCACCTTAAAGTCATTAATAACAATAATAATGATACTAATACTACTTATGCTTTCTGCTATAGGTACAAGGTTTGAAATTACAGGGAGGAGGGAGGGAGGAGAAGATATAGACGATTGCATCAAACTCCACCCCACCCCCATGCTTACTGACCCCCGAAAGGATGAAAGGCAAAGTCCACCTTGGCAGAATTTGAACACAGAATGTAAAGATGGACGAAATACTGCTAAGCATTTTGTGCAGCACGCTAACAATTCTGCCAGCGCACCACTTTAATAATAATGATAATAACAATAATAATAATAATAGTAATAATGATAATAATAATAATGATAATAATAATAATAATGATAATAATAATGATGATAATAATAATAATAATAATGATAATAATAATGATGATAATAATAATAATAATGATAATAATAATAATAATGATAATAATAATAATAATGATAATAATAATAATAATGATAATAATAATAATAATAATAATAATAATAATAATAATAATGAAAATAATAATAATAATCAAAATAATAATAATAATGATATTAATAATAAGAATAATAATGATATTAATAATAATAATAATAATAATGATATTAATAATAATAATAATAATGATATTAATAATAATAATAATGATGATTAAATAGAAATTTCTAAAATAATTACAAAAAGCCAATTAATTTGAGAGGGCGAGTGTGGCGGTTTGCGTTGGCTGAGGACATGGGCATCAACTACTCACACACACATTTGATTTTTTGATTTTGATTTTTCCAGTTTCAGCTAATGAGCTGTGGCCATGCTGGGGCACCGCCATTTTTTAAAGTGGTGAAAGAGTACAGCAGGGATCACCACCCCCTGCCGGAGCCTCGTGGAGCTTTTAGGTGTTTTCGCTCAATAAACACACACAACACCCGGTCTGGGAATCGATACCACGATCCTGCGACCGCGAGTCCGCTGCCCTAACCACTAGGCCATTGCGCCTCCATACATATATATATACATATACACACATTACTTTGACTAGTGTTTTATTTCAATGATTCTTGGAAGGATGTAAAAGCCAAAGTGGGATTTGAACTCGGAATATAAAAAAAGAGCCCCATGAGCTAACTTATGCTCAAAGCATTTTCTGTTCAGTGACTTATCGATTCAGGCAAACTAACAACGGTTCCTTGGTGATCGTGATGCTGATGCTGACGATGGTGATGATGATGACGATGGTGATGATGATGATGACAGTTATACATTATTATAAGCAAAAGCACCAAAACAGAGAAAAAAAACCCAAACAAATCAAAAACAAAAGAAAATGTTAACAAATGTAACAATGTCAATAGCAACAATAACAACAATAATAATGATAATAATAATAATAATAGTAATAATAATTTTTATTATTATCATTATTATTATTATTATTATTATAACAATATAAGAGAAGCAAGAATCCAAATGGGAGAGATAATGTGATTGATAATGACACAGGCTGGTCGGAAATCTCCAAGGAAAATGCCACAAAGCTCATTAAATGAAAATATGGGAACACACCATATTCTCTCTCTCTCTCCCTTTCTATCTCTCTTTATCTCTCTATCTATCTTCTTTCTGTTGCACAAACACATATGCTCATTCGTTCTCCTGTCCTTCCTTCCGTCCTCCACCCTGCTACAAGCATGCACGCTTCTTTCCCTTCTTCTCGAACTGGTCTGTTACATGCATATATATCTCACTGTCTCTCTTGCTCTCTCTCTCTCTCATAGACACACAGGCCCTGATGCATACACACACACACAGATATATAGTGAGACACACTTCTACTCATGTGCATACACAACACACACACACACACACACAGTGGCAGATACAAACTCTCCCTTACAAGGCCTCTTCCTTTCTCTCTCTCTCTCTCACACACACACACACACACACAGGCAGACAATGGACTTTCCTTCACAAATGCGCACACTATCTCCCTTTCATACAAACACACACACATCGACAGACAACCATCTTTCCCTCACAAATGTATGCATATACAAACACAATCATACGGACACACGGACACACACACACACAGAGCAGACATATAAACTAATGAGCCGACATTGGAGTAGTTGTGGGCTTTTGTTTTATGAGCGGAAAACGAAAGACATGGAGAAGTAATTCTCCATTTGGTAGCATTGCCAATCTAGGAAACACAGATGATGATGGTGATGAAGAGGGAGGGGAATATGGCAATGGAATCATATACTTCACAAATAAAACATGCAGAAAATACTGGGAATACTCAGTGATACCAATAACAGATATCTATTATATAATGATATTTAATAATAATAATAATAATAATAATAATAATAATGATAATCCTTTGGCACAAGGCCTGAAATTTGGGGTGGGTGGGAACTAGTTGATGACATCAACCCAAGTGTTCAACTGGTAACTTAAATTTATCAACCCCGAAAGGATGAAAGGCAAAGTCGACCGCGGCGGAATTTGAAATCAGAACATACAAGACGGACGAAATGCTGCTAAGCATTTTTCCCTGCGTGCTAACGATTCTGCCAGCTTGCCATTTTTAATTTATCAACTTCGAAAGGAAGAAAGGCAAAGAAGTCGACCTCGGTGGAATTAGGAGTTTTTAGAGGATATTTTCAAATGAGATGTACAGAACCAGTACACAAATAAAAATTGATTCCCTGAGCTTAGGGTGAAAGCCAATATTGTTGGAATTAAGCATAGAATGTAGAAGGAAAAAAAAAACAAACAAAAATTATTTTAGGGATTCACCAACACCCTATGTCATCTCTAGGAATGAAAGACAGAATGGAAAGTCTTGTGGGATCTGAATCCTGAACACAAACAGATGGACAGAATTTCAATTGGTGAGTGATAGGGAGATAGAAAAACGAACAGATTAGATAGATAAATAGATAGATAGACAGACAAACATATATATAGTTAATCCAAACATGAAAACGCAAAGAGAAAACACAACAACACGAGGACGTGGAACAAGTATAGTATTATGGGACACTCAGGAAAGAAGGAGGGTTTAACGTTTCGAGCAGAGCTCTTCGTCAAAAACATAGGAAAAAACAAATCGCCAACGGTACACAAGCAGTCACATTTTGAATGTGTATGTGTATATATATATATGTATATATATATATATACACAGACAGACTCTAAAACCACATTAAATGTCCATACAGCACAGGGAGAGAAGACAAATATGTGTATTTATGTTACTTTCTGCGTATATTCCACTGATGAGGCAAAGCATTTCTTAATGCAAAGCCAGAAATCCGGGATCTGGAATTATCCAGTAATTTTTCGCTAGTTTTATTTTGTCTTTTTGTCTTCTCTGATTGTGCTGTATGGACATTTAATGTGGTTTCAGAGTCTGATTTTGGCTGCTATCTTCAGCATGGCGATATCTCGTAGATTACCCTAAGTTATAATTTTAATAATAATTATATATAGAGATAGATAGATAGATAGATAGACAGACAAAAAGACCAACAGATATATAGATAGATGGAAAGACAATTAGATAGATAGAAAGATAGACAGTATAATAGAAACACAGGAGGAGGAGGAGGAGGAGAAGAAGGAGAAGAAGAAGAAGCTGTAATCTTTCTATTAGCATGCAATAATTCCACTTTTTTTCTTTTCTCCTTCCTGACCACACTGCTCCCTTTGTGCTTGAGCCCCACTTCCTCATCCCTTCAACCCTTTTGCAAACCTCTCTGCCCACCACTTCATTATCGCTGCTGCTGCCACCCCCCACCTCCCTGCTGCTACCCCCAGATAGTCAGGCAGGAATGGAGAAATAATAATGAAGATGGGCAGGAGAAAAGCAGGAACCACTTATGATGACTGGAATAGCCATTAGTGGTTTGTGTGTGTGAGAGAGAGAGAGAGAGAGAGAGAGAGAGAGAGAGAGAAGAGAGAGAGAGAGAGAGAGGGGGGGAGGGAGGCAACCATATATTATTAAAAATTCCTCAAAGAAATCATCATTATTATTATTATATTTTTATTATTATTATTATTATTTTTATTATTATTATTATTATTATTATTATTTTTATTATTATATCATGTATACTTTTATTTCCTTTCACAGGTTCTCCCCTTTCATCCCCCCCCCCCCCCCGCAACAAATTGCAGACTGTCCTTGCGGATGTTTTCCCCATTCATGCTCCTATGGCAACTAAAAGAAAACCTTGTTATCTTTATTAATCAACTATAGCCCTGCCCACCACATCAAAATTTCTGCCTTTATGCCTCTATTAGAAAACATTATTATTATTATTATTATTATATAAAGTGGTGAGCTGGCAGAATCATTAGTACAACGGGTGAAATGCTTAGCCGTATTTCGACTGTTACTACGTTCTGAGTTAAAATTCTGCTGAGGTTGACTTTGCCTTTCATCCTTTCGAGGTCAATAAATTAAGTACCAGTTGAATACTGGGGGTCGATATAATTGACTACACCACCCCCAAATTTCAGACCTTGTGCCTACAGTAGAAAGGATTATTATTATTATTATTATTATTATATGAGGTGGCGAGGTGGCAGAATTGTTAGCACACCAGGCTTAGCGGTATTTTGTCTGCTACTACGTTCAGAGTTCAATTTCCGCTGAGGTTGGCTTTGCCTTTCACCCTTTTGGGGGTCGATGAAATAAGTACCAGTTAGGCACTGGGGTTGATGTAATCAATTAGCCCCCTTCCTCCAAAATTTTTAAGGCCTTGTGCCTAGAGTAGAAATCATCATCATCGTTTAACGTCCATTTCCATGATAGCATGGGTTGGACGGTTCGACCAGAGTCTGGGAAGCCAGAAGGCTGCACCAGGCTCCAGTCTGATCTGGCAGTGTTTCTACAGCTGGATGCCCTTCCTAATGCCAACCACTCCGTGAGTGTAGTGGGTGCTTTTTACGTGCCAGACGAGGCTGGCAACGGCCACAATTGGTTGGTGCTTTTTACGTGCCACCGGCACAGAAGACAGTCAGATAATAATAATAATAATAATAATAATTATCATTATTACTGGTATTGGTGAACTGGTAGAATTGTTAGCATGCTGGGCAAAATGCTTAGTGACATTTCATCTGTCATTACGTTCTGAGTTCAAATTCTGTCGAGGTCGACTTTGTCTTTCATCCTTTTGGGGGTTGCAATCCGGTACTGAAGTCAATGTAATCGACTTCCCCACCCTTGAAATTGCTGGCTTTGTGTCAAATTTGAGACCAATATTAATATCATTATTATTATTGAGTGAGAGAGCAATGCATGTCATCAAAGTGACACTGGGGAACAAATATATGAAGCCCAGTATACCCATCATGACTACCTGTCTGATAAGGGTACACCAGGCACATGCATCACAACCATATGTGCACAACATGGTAACCTTATATCAAGATAAACGGTGAATCACCTTGCAGGCAAGGCCCAGTTAGAACTTTCCCCAGGTTGAGTAGCTCATCCCGCTCAAAAGATCCCTGAAAGAGGGTTGTTTAAGAATGAAAAACAAAACACCCATGTTTGCAGAGGAGAATTAAAACTCGAAAGAATTCCTCTCCAATACATGGCTATGATGCTCCCCCACATATCGTCATCCACTAAAGGACATGCTCAACTGGTTGAAGTCAAGCAACTGACAAGCAAGTCTGTGGAACTGACAATATTTGCTGCAGCCCATCTTTTTACAGCAGGACAAAACATGTACATGATAACACTTCCAATCAGTTAAGATCTGTTTCTTTATTACCCACAAGGGGCTAAACACAGAGGGGACAAACAAGGAGAGACAAACGGATTGAGTCGATTCTATCGACCCCAGTGTGTAACTGGTACTTAATTTATCGACCCCGAAAGGATGATAGGCAAAGTCGACCTCAGCAGAATTTGAACCCAGAACGTAACGGTAGATGAAATGCAGCTACGCATTTCGCTCGGTGTGCTAATGGTTCTGCCAGCAAAGCCATGAGGGCCAGTGCCTGGTACAGCATCAAGGGCAACAACAACAACCGCCAATGCCACCACCACCACCACCACCACCACCACCACCACCACCACCACTACCACCATCACAACCAATCCAAATCCCTTTCGACCATCCTCTGCTTATATTTACCTGTTTCCTGTGGTAAATATAGCAGAAAAATAATTTGTAAATAAATAATAAATAAATAAATGTGTGAGTGTGTGTGTGTGTGTGTGTGTGTGTGTGTGTAAAAACAGAGAAACACAATTGCAGCATAATTAAGGATCTCTTGAGGTGGCTGGCAGTCAGGGAAGAGGGCAAGATCTATGGTAGTAGGAGGAAAGTGTAAAAAGGGGGAAAAAATAGCAGTGTTGAGTTGGGTGGTGAAGAGGGGATACAAGTCATTAACTGGAGTAGTTGGAGATGGTGGTTAGGAACAGGGAGGGGGGGTGAAAGATTTTATTGTGGTGTGGTGTGTGGGGGGGTTAAAGTGCAAAAAAAAAAAACCCCAATACTTGCGGTGGTGGAAAGGAAGAGCAGGTGTGCAAGGTTGTTGTGGCTTATATGGTAACAGGTTGGTTTATAATGGCGGTTGTTCCAGCCATGACCATCCTGGCTTTGTGTGTGTGTGTGTGTGCATGTAAGAAGCTTGTTTCCCAAGCACATTGGCTCTGGGTTTAGACTCAGTGCTTAGCACCTCAGGCAAGTGTCTTCTACTATAGCCTCAGGCTGACCAAAGTCTTGCGAGTGGATTTGGTAGATGGAAACTGAAAGAAGCCCGTCATGTATATATACATATCTATGTGTATGTGGTCACTGTGCGCGTGTTTGTCTTCCCACCATCACTTGACAACTTCGCAGTTCAGCAAAAAATAAGTAATGGAGTTGATTTCTTCGACTAAAACCCCAGCATGGCTACAGTCAAATGACTGACACATATACAAGAATATATATATATATATTTATATGAGAGATGTTTAAAAGTTTCTGGCTTTAAGGGTATTTATGAAAGGCCTGGTTGAAAGCCCAACCTTCCGAGTTATTTTTACAAGGCTTAGAAAAACTGAAGAAAGGCGCAGGAGCGGCTGCGTGGTAAGTAGCTTGCTTACCAACCACATGGTTCCGGGTTCAGTCCCACTGCGTGGCACATATATATATATATATATATATATGCATGTGTGTGTGTATATGTTTGTGTGTCTGTGTTTGTCCCTGCAACATCGCTCGACAACTGATGCTGGTGTATTTACATCCCCGTAATTTAGCAAAAGAGACCGATAAAATAAGTACTAGGCTTCCAAAGAATAAGTCCTGGGGTTGATTTGTTTGACTAAAGGCAGTGCTCCAGCATGGCCACAGTCAAATGACCGGAACAAGTAAAAGAGAATCAAAGAACTGCTGCAATAAGTGTGTGAATCTGAGAGGGGAATTTGTTGGATAAAATCATAATTTTGAGGGGGTGGAAGCAAATGGAACAAATAGTGCCAAGCAACACGGGAGCTAAACCAGCTTCATGCATCACAACTCACACAAGTTAAACAATATTGGTTTTAATGTACCTGTAATATACTTGGTAGTGCAAATTATGGCTGCAAAACAAAATACTGTGTCCTTAACGATATATATATAAATATTGCAGCATGGAGAAGTGGTTGTTAAAATTGATGAAAATGACACGATAATGGAGATGTACTCGCATAGCAATTGATTTGATCTGAGATCGTGTGCTGAAATGAAAACAATTGCAGCGTGGCAGGTGTTTGTAAGCCATTTAAGAAACACACAAAAGCCGTTCGATTCACTTCAACATTTAAGTTTAATTTATCAAAATATTTTCATCGCTAAAATCCGCGACCTGTTCACTGACAAAAATCCGTGCTGTTATGGATAATGTGTGTGGCACTCCGTCGGTTATGACGAGTGAGGGTTCCACTAGATCTGATCAACAGAATAGCCAGCTCATGAAACATTAACATGCAAGGGGCTGAGCTCCTCACAGACAAATGTACCCTTAACGTAGTGATCCTACAATGGACTCGCGGTTGTAGGATCACGGTTTCAATTCCCATGCTGGGCATTGTGAGTGTTTATTGAGTGAAAACACCTGAAGATCCACAAGGCTCCGGCAGGGAAGGGTGGCGATCCCTTAACGTAGTGATCCTACAACGGACTCGTGGTTGTAGGATCACGGTTTCAATTCCCATACTGGGCATTGTGAGTGTTTATTGGGTGAAAACACCTGAAGATCCACAAGGCTCCGGCAGGGAAGGGTGGCGATCCCTGCTGTACTCTTTCGCCACAACTTTCTCTCACTCTTTCTTCTGTTGGCCTGCTCGCTTAACCAGTGGGGTGGCATCATTTGAAGGCTAAAACAATGCGAAGTGCATTGTGACCATCGATGTGTAGCAACATTTGATAGCCTGGTCGGTCACAGTGATCACGATGATATATATATATCAAATATGCACACACACACACACCACACACACACACACACAAGTGCAACAATGATATTAAGCAACTTACATGGCACTGCCTTTCCTTAGAAAAAAAAAACTATAAGATACCAACCACAACAACAATAAACATGTTTACTACACATGCCAAAAAAAAAGTAGATAATAAAAATAGCAACCAATATAAAAAAGTCAAACAGTTGGTGGTGGTGGTGGTGGGGGGTGCTAGAATGGATATAGGGGGAGGTGATACAACACAAAATATATATATAAAAATGTCAAACAATGAACATTCTATCACCCACTTTACCCTTTAATAAAGAGAGAGAGAGAGAGAACAGCAGAAATTAATGGGCCAACCAGCCAGCAAGTCAAAGTAACCAACCAGAATCATGGCCCTCCACCTGCAACCCAGCAAGGCAACCAGCCAGTCAAAGACACCTTCCACCCCCAAAAACAACAACAACAACAACAAAGAGGCAAGAGTACCTCATAAAATACAGTGGAATACACAGAAATGACTTATGTTCTTGCCTTATCAAACCAGCAGATAAGAGATCTTTGGGAGAGAGAGAAAGAGAAAAGAAGCAGGGATAGAGAGAAAGGAAGATAGATAAATAGGTAGATGGAAAGGAAGAAATGGTGGTAGAGAGTGACATGATAGGAGGGCAAGTAGAGAGAGCTGAAGGGAAGTAAGAGGTGGTAGGGAACTAAACAAGGCAGGAGACACACGCACACACAACTGTCATAGTTAACTGAGTCTTTACCACTAGGAGCCTAGCTATAGTCTGTATAACCACCACCACCGCTGCTGCTGCCGCCACTACTACTTGTTGGTGTTTAGCTCTAATCCAGCAGAACTACCTACCTACCTACATATTTCTGTACTACCCACATGGGGCCAAACACAGAGAGGATAATAAACAAGGACAGACAACCCCCAGTGCGTAACTGGTACTTAATTTATCAACCCCAAAAGGATGAAAGGCAAAGTCAAGTCGGTGGAATTTGAACTCAGAACGTAGCGGCAGATGAAATACCTATTTCTTTATTACCCACAAGGGGCCAAACACAGAGAGGACAAACGGATTACTGATTAAGTCGATTACATCAACCCCAGTGCATAACTGGTACTTATTTCATCGACCCTGAAAGGATGAAAGGCAAAGTTGACCTCGGCGGAATTTGAACCCAGAACATAACGGCAGACGGAATACCGCTAAGCATTTCGCCCGGCATGCTAACTTTTCTTATTTCTTTATTGCCCACAAGGGGCTAAACACAGAGAGGACAAACAAGGACAGACAAAGGGATTAAGTCGATTACATCGACCCCAGTGCGTAACTGGTACTTATTTAATCGACCCTGAAAGGATGAAAGGCAAAGTCGACCTCGGCGGAATTTGAACTCAGAACGTAACGGCAGACGAAATACCGCTACGCATTTCGCCCGGCGTGCTAACGTTTCTGCCAGCTCGCCTCTGTCCACCAAATCCACTCACCAGGCTTTTAGTAAAGCCGGAGGCTGTAGCAAAGGACATCGAAGGTGTCACGCTGTGGGACTGAACCCGGAACCATCTCATTGTTACTTCGTCTCCTTGGCTTGTGTACGTACACATGCGTTTACATCGACCCCAGTGCGTAACTGGTACTTAATTTATCGACTCCGAAAGGATGAAAGGCAAAGTCGACCTCGGCGGAATTTGAACCCAGAACGTAATGGCAGACGGAATACCGCTCAGCATTTCACCCAGCGTGCTAACGTTTCTGCCAGCTCGCAACCTTTGCCTACCTACCATTAAAGTAGATGTTCCAATCATGACCACCTCATCTTTCTTTCAAGCATCATATAACATCATAAGCATTATTGTATCCAGTCCAATGTAAATGGTTCTTGTGCACCATCACCTCAATGCTCTCTCTCTCTCTCTCTCTCTCTCTCTCTCTCACACACACACACACACACACACATGCAGAAACATAGCTGTGAGGTTAAGAAGTCTGCTTCGCAACTTGGTGGGATTGGGTTCAATCTTACAGCATGGCATCTTGGGTGAGCACCTTTTTACTATACAGCCCGGCTGTGTGGTAAGTAGCTTGCTTATGAACCGCATGGTTCCTGGTTCAGTCCCACTGCGTGGCACTTTGGGCAAGTATTTTCTGCTATAGCCTTGGGCCGACCAAAGCCATGTGAGTGGATTTGGTAGACGAAAACTTAAAACGAAGCCCGTCGTATATATATATATATATATATATATGTATATGTTTGTGTGTCTGTGTTTGTCCCCCCAACATTGCTTGACAACCGATGCTGGTGTGTTTATGTCTCAGTAACTTAGTGGTTCGGCAAAAAGACACCACTAGAATAAGTACTAGGCTTACAAAGAATAAGTCCTGGGGTCGATTTGCTCGACTAAAGGTGGTGCTCCAGTATGGCCACAGTCAAATGACTGAAAGAAGTAAAAGAGTAAAAATAGACATTATTTTCCATCTTACTCTTAGTTTTATTTTTGTTTTGGAAAATGTAAATTTATTCTACGGTTATATTTTTTATATATTGCTATTATTTTGAATTACATATATATGAAAGCACCAAAATCTTTTAAGTGCTTCGGGTCTCTATGGGTCTTAATCCAGCCATGTGTCCAACCCATGCCAGCGTAGAAAAACTGGCTGTAAAAATGAAACGTACTGATTGTTTGTTGTTTGTTTGTTCCTTCTCGAGCCATGCCTGGCTCATAAGGGCTGGTTTCCCAATTTCTTGGCGTATAGGTTCCCCACCTGGATGGGACGCCGGTCCATCACAGGTGAGCTGCAAAATGCAGGAGGAAAGAGTGAGAGAAAGTTGTGGCGAAAGAGTCAGCAGAAGTTTCACCATTACCTTCTGCCGGAGCCGCGTGGTGCTTCGCTTAGGTTCTTCGCTCATAAACACACACACATCATCTGGTCTGAGATTCGAGCCCACGATCCCTCGACTGCGAGTCTGCTGCTCTAACCACTAGGCCATGTGCCTCCACAAACGTACTGATTATGTATGTTCTATTTCTCTTTATAAGTTAGAATAAATTTTGACTGGGTCATGTACTTGGTAGCAAAGTTGTGGAGGAAGAGGAAAGTATCCGTTCTTATCCGACCAACTTATACATCTTAAAGTCTTGCAGATTTTTGTAGTCCCAGATATTGTGATTACTTGTAGCATATGAATTAAGGGTTAACATTCTCTTCTCAAGAACCCAAGTTCAGCCACATTTTGCTCCAGATTGGTCGGTATGTATCCTGTTGCTTCAATAATAAAGGGTATGAATCTGAAAGTGTGTCTTGGGTACTGGATTTGCAAACTCCTTATTAATGGTTCATAGATGTCCTCTGTGGAGGTGCAATGGCCCAGTGGTTAGGGCAGCGGACTCGTGGTCGGAGGATCACGGTTTTGATTCCCAGACCGGGCGTTGTGAGTGTTTATTGAGCGAAAACACCTAAAGCTCCACAAAGCTCTGGCAGGGGGTGGTGGTAATCCCTGCTGTACTCTTTCGCCACAACTTTCTCTCACTCGCTCAGCCAGCAGGGTGGCGTCATTTGAAGGCTAAAACAATGCGAAGCGCATTGTGACCAGTGATGTGTAGCAACATCTGATAGCCTGGTCGGTCACGTGATTGCATGAGATGTCCTCTTGTATTTTCCTAACCACATTCATGTCCAGAGGACAGCAGATTTCCACGACAGAACATATCTTTTCCTTCTTTGTGTACGTATAAATGTATGTATGTCTGTATAGTGCTCTTGTGTATATATATATATATATATATATATCATTCAACTGTTTAGTATGTATGTGTATGCACGTGCTTATATATACATGTATGCATGCATACATATAACGGTATGTATGCATATATACATGCATGTGTGTGTGTGTGTGTGTGGTGATTTGGAAAGATAAATGGTAGACATGAATTACTTGAGACAGTAAATACTTTAGCTAAGAATTATTGCAGACATTTATATAGATTACACACACACACACACAGCAGCCCCCACAACCTCCAACACACACAGTGAACAGATCAGATGAAAAATAAACAGTCAAGTGGTAATTGAATATACCTACATATATATATACACCTTCACTATATATATATATATATATATATATACACATATATACACACATACACGCACACACACAAACATAATATACACATACATGCACACACACACACACACACATATATATACACATACATGCACACACATACACATATATCATTATCTTGTTTCAGTCATTGGACAGCAGTCATACTAGGGCACTGCTTTGAAGGGTTTGTTTCAGTCAAAGAAATTGACCCTGGTTACCGGTATTTCGTCTGCTGCTACGTTCTGAGTTCAAATTCCGCCGAGGTCGACTTTGCCTTTTCATCCTTTCATCCTTTCGGGGTCAATAAATTAAGTACCAGTTACGCACTGGGGTCGATATAACCGACTTAATCCGTTTGTCTGTCCTTGTTTGTCCTCTCTGTGTTTAGCCCCTTGTGGACTGTAAAGAAATAGGTATTTATATTTTTTTAAAACCTGATACTAACTATACCCCTAAGTTACAGGAATGCAAACAAACCAATACCGGATGTCAAGACATATAACACACACACAACCACACACAGAGGATTAACCAGGGGCTAAACAACAACAACAGCCACAAGCCTCTTGTTGCAGAGACAACAAAGGAAATCAGGAAACAGACCCCCACTCAACCTGCAAGAGACAGCAGATAAATCTCCCTCAACTGACACCCTACCCGAAAACCTGAATCGAAAGCATTTCAGCTGGATTAAGGATGACCTGAAGATAAAGAACAAGAACAAGAACAGCAACAACTCAAATCTCTGATCACACAGTCTCTTATCTTAACCTTCTACATCAATCTCATTCCACATTAACCCTTATAGCACTGCTAAGCCGATACTTCAGATCTGATAACAAAGCTACAGTTACTAAAAACTTGATATATTGGCCTAAAAATGTAACTCTCTTTCTTTTCATTGGTTTAGCCGTCTCCAAACGAACCAATTATGTTGCAGGTCACCTTTTACAGTCAACTGGCGATATTTATATAAAGGCGGCGAGCTGGCAGAAACGTTAGCACACAGGGCGAAATGCTTAGCAGTATTGCGTCTGTCGTTGCGTTCTGAGTTCAAATTCCGCCGAGGTCGACTTTGCCTTTCATCCTTTCGGGGTCGATAAATTAAGTACCAGTTACGCACTGGGGTCGATGTAATCGACTTAATCCGTTTGTCTGTCCTTGTTTATCCCCTCTATATTTAGCCCCTTGTGGGCAATAAAGAAACAGATATTTATATAAAGCTTCCTACCAAATTTCCATGTTTTGTGGCTGTGTGTTAAGAACAAACTTTCCAAGCACATGGATGCGCAGTGGAACTGAACCCCAAACCACGTGGTTAGGAAGCAAACTTCTTAAAACCACAATACCTGCAAAGCACAGTAAAATACTTGAGAAACCAGGACAACAGGTTTGAACAAAATCTGAAAACAGAAATATCTCAAAAAAAAAAAAAAAAAAAAAAAAAACCAGGTGGGCCCTCGATCTTGCTCTAACAGAAGTGAACTAATTAGAACTCACCATCTGTGGTACCATTTGGTGTAAGCTGTGTCGAAGCAGAGTTAGTGGTTTGGTGCAAGGTACTCGACACTGTGATGCTAGAATTATCCAACGTGTTCACAGAGCAGGTGTGTACGATTGGTTGAGGAACAGCTGCTGTTGCTGCTGCTGCCGCCGCTGTTGCTGTGGATGGTGGTGGTGGTGCTGGTTGGTTGGTGGTAACTGGAGAAGAACTGTTTGTTCCGTCCAGCTGATCACCACCTGGACTTGCTGCTAATGATTGTAGATCAAGACACCTGGAAATTGAAGAAAATAAAAATAAATATATAAATAAACATAAATAAATAAGAATAAGGTACGCGTTTCTTCCTTGTTTAATCAGTCTAGGGGTTCGCATATGAGTTCATGAAAGGTGGGAGGTTCGCCGATGACCCTTAACCCTTTAGCATTTCAGACCACTCAGTCAAATTGCAATGCTTACATATTCAAATAGCTCTGAATTCATCATGGATTATCTCATGGCTTCGAGATTTTAATGATGTAATTGGTTGTTATTAGAGTGACATAGGGTATTGTGTGTTTGTTTGTTGAGTGAAGCAGTCTTCATCCCAGAGTGGGCGAAGTCCGAAACATGGTCCTTTGCTATTCGTAAGACCCGCAGAAGAGAAAGCAGGTCAACCCCCGACACCGAGAGCATCGACGGATGGATGAGTGTGCATCCAGGCTCAGCAGTTGCGTAGGAAGTTGGGGACAAGAAATAGGAAGAAAGAGTGCGAGAAAGTTGGAGCGAAAGAGTACAACAGGGGTTGCCACCACCCCCTGCCAGAGCCTCGCGTAGCTTTTAGTGTTTTCGCTCAATAAACACACACAACGCCCGGTCTGGGAATTGAAATCGCGATCCTCCGACCGTGAGTCCGCTGCCCTAACAACTGGGCCATTGTGCCTCCACTTGACGTAGGGTAAGAATGAGAGGCTGGTCATGGTCAACTTGAACACAGAACTTCACCCTGATCAGATAAATCTTTTGTCTTTTACTTGAACAAAGAAGAGGCAGAATATTTGGGCTGGATATGGTCAATTCAAATGTTCGGTAAAACCATTAGCATTCAGACTACTCTGCCAAATGCAATGCTTATTTATTCATATTATTTTGAATTAGTTTTAAGGCAGTGACCTGGCAGAATCATTAATTAGCATGCTGGACAAAATGCTTAGAGGTATTTTGCCCAACACTACATCCTGAGGTCAAATTCCGCAGAGGTCGACTTTCATCCTTTCGAGATGAATAAATTAAGTACCAGTCGACTGGCTCGCTCCCACAAAATTTCAGGCCTTGTGCCGAGAATAGAAAGTATTATCATTACTAAGGCAGCAAGATGGCAGAATCGTTAGCATGCTTAGCAGTATTTTACCTGTCGCTACGTTCTGAGTTCAAATTCTGCTAAGGTAGACTTTTGCCTTTCATCCTTTTGGGGGGCCGATGAATTAAGTACCAGTGAAACACAGGGGTCAGTGAAATCGACTGGTCCCCTCCCTCTTAATTTCAGGCCTTGTACCTACATTAGAATGGATTATTTTGAATTAAACCTATATTATCTCCTAGCTTCGAGATTTCAATCATGTGACCTATTTTTAGAATAGCATTGTAAGAAAGGTGTAAGAGGCTGGATCTGGCCAATTTGAATATAAAATATATAAAAGGTGCTACGCAGTGGAACTGAATCCAGGACCATGTGGTTGGAAAGCAAGCTTCTTACCACACAGCCACGCCTGCACCTATATATATATATATATATATATATATATATTTATTATATTTAGAGGTTTGGAGATGATATACAGGTATTTTAATATTAGAAGAAATGAGGTACTCAGAATTCGGACGGTTTTATATTTACAGATATTTATTTGTATATTACATGTTTTAATACATCATATAACATATTCATATATATACCGCTTTCTCCATTCTAGTGGGGTTTTCAAATCGAACTAAGTTTGGGTTTTCAAATACATAAGAGTAAATAGTGGTTTTTCAAATCGAACTAAGTATATATATATATATATATATATATATATATATAAAGTTAATCCAAACAA